>NC_037687.1:1861321-1925612 GCF_003255815.1 Theropithecus gelada
GAGACGGGGTTTCACCGTGTTAGCCAGGATGGTCTCGATCTCCTGACCTCGTGATCCGCCCGTCTCGGCCTCCCAAAGTGCTGGGATTACAGGCTTGAGCCACCGCGCCCGGCCAAAAATCAATGTTTATTTACTTATTTATTTATTTATTTTATTTTATTTTTTTGGGATGGAATCTCACTCTGTGGTCCAGGCTGGAGTGCAGTGGCGCAATCTCGGCTCACTACAAGCTCCGCCTCCTGGGTTCACGCCATTCTCCTCCTGCCTCAGCTACCCGAGTAGCTGGGACTACAGGCGCCCGCCAGCACGCCTGGCTGATTTTTTTTGTACTTTTAGTAGAGACGGGGTTTCGCCACGTTAGCCAGGATGGTCTCGATCTCCTGACCTCGTGATCCGCCCGTCTTGGCCTCTCAAAGTGCTGGGATTACAGGCGTGAGCCACCACGCCCGGCCATCAGTGTTTATTTTTAAGTAGCGAAAGAGAGCTCAGCAGTGTTGGAGAGCTTGAACGTTACAGCAACATCTGAAGAAGGCGTTCTTTCCCAAACCTCAGATTCTAGGAGATGAGCACTGTCCGCTTTTCAGGGAAAATTGTCCAAGACTCCCCCAAAGACAGGAGGGGGTGCGCTTAGAAACAGCCAAAGTCTCCTTCCATGTCGGGACGGACGGGTCTTCCTGGGCTGGCGTGGCCTAAATCCACTGCCGCCCACCAAACACAAAGGCGCCTTCTCGTGCCCCAGAGGCCACCAGCGCCCGTCCCCACTGCCTCCCTCCAGCCAGCGTCAGGCGGGGCCTGGCCTCTGGAAGGGAGGTGTCACCTGCTCTGGGGCATCTAGGAGGGAGGGGCTGTGGGAGTTTTGCTGGACACCCTCCAGGTGGGGGCTATGGGGGCATTGTGGTGGAGTGTGTTGGAAAGTTTTGGGTGAGCTGGGCGTGTATTTGCCTTGGTGCCCCCCTAGGTCCCTGGGTGAGCCATGTGCCCAGTTTTCAAGGGAGACCGTGGGGGTCAGAGAGCTGGCCAGGCGGGTGGTCTGTGTCTGTCCCCTGCTGTTGAAATGAGGGGAGGCAAGAGGAGACACCGTGTGCCTGGGGAGGCAACATTTTCTGCCATTTGGCTGATTTATAAAAATCAAAGATGGGGGCCTTCTGGGACCACGTGATGTCTTCCAGTTCAGACCCTGCCAGATCCTGAGGCTGGCCGCTTGTGTGCCCTTGGTCCTCCAGGGCTCCCTGAGAGGGCAGCGCCAGCTGTGTTGTGTATGATGGGACGGGGGTCCCAGTTGGGGGGGTGCAGCCTCCCAGTGGGCCAGGACGGGGGATGCTTGGGTGTCCCCAGGATTCGCAGGCTGGGCGGGAGGAAGCAGAGTCCACCTCCCCACCCTCCTCTTCTCTGCTGTTTCTGACTCAACATCGTGAAACGTGACATTAAGCTGAGACGTGGTGAGACTGGGGCCACCCTCATTTCCACATAAGGCCGCATTTCTGTTTACTGGGGGCTAGGACTTGGCATGTCATTTTGGGGGATAGCCCAACCCTTCTGTGTGAAAGGGGTTGTGGTGGTCACTGCAGGACAGCAAGGACACGCTGGCTCCTCCGTGGGCGGTGGGTGCAGGGCTGGACGAGGGCCCAGGGGGCAGACGCTAGTACACCGATAGTGCGTGTGTTGTCTGCGGCCTATGGGCACTGAGACTGCCCGGGTGACGGAAGGTGCAACGCTTCCATGTGTTCAACCTTCTTTTTTGTTTGTTTCTTGAGACAGAGTCTTCCTGTCGCCAAGGCAGAGTGCAGTGGTGCCATCTCGGCTTACTGCAGCCTCCAGGAGGTTCAAGCGATTCTCCTGCCTCAGCCTCCCGAGTAGCTGGGATTACAGGCGCCCACCACCACGCCCAGCTAAATTTTGTATTTTTAGTAGAGACAGGGTTTCACCATGTTGGCCAGGATGGTCTCAAACTCCTGACCTCAAGTGATCCGCCCACCTCGGCCCCCCAAAGTGTACATATCCTTTTAATAACAATATATTTGACGATGATTTAAAAGAGCCAATCCCTGAAAGCCCTTAATAAAAGCTGAAGTGAATACATGCCTGACTCTGAGGCGCACGGGCCTAGCAGGCGTCGCTCGGTGCCCAGGGCCAGGAGCCAAGTCGTGAGGGACTGGATGGAGGCCAGGGGATGGCAAAGACCTGGGCAGCTCCCCAGGACCAAGCTCTCGCCTGGGGCTCCCCGGGGAATGAGGCCGAACCCCGCTGTGCCCTCCACTCTGCAGCCCTCGTGGGGATCATCGCAGAGGCAGGAGCCGGCGACCAAGGTGACTGCCTTCGGGTGGAGGGAAACCAGGGTGGGATATCACCCGTTGGCTCCCACGCTGTGAGGGGAAAAAGCACTCCAGTCTGGGTGACAGAGTGAGACTCCATCTGGAAAAAAAAAAAAAAAGAAAAGGAAATGTAGAAACGCAGCCCACCCAGGTTTTCCATGGCTGTTTGTGGTTACGCTTCTGGAAGGACCCAGTGTCCTCCCAGACCTAGCAGGATTCCGATGGGAGCCACCCAGGGTCCCCAGGATCCCATGCAGCCCCGGGACCTGCCGTGGGAGCTTTCTTTCCTGGTGGGGTGCCTGACTCTGCCTGAGTGCTTCCCCCCCGCTGTCTGTGGCACCACCTGGGGCCAGGGGACCCCTGCCCCCCTGGCAAGACCGGGTCAGCTCTGCCCCCGGGCCAGGGTGCAGGAACCAGAACTGAGGCTGCTGAGGCGGAGTAGGGTTGCCGTGTGGGCCTGTGCGCCGTGGGGGACTGTGCGTCGGTGTTCTCACTTCCCCCAGAGTCTCGAAGGCCATCTTTGTGATGGATTTGATGCAAATGTGTCCCCTTTGCTTTTGTTGATGGTGTCTGAGGCCCTAGAGTCCATGGCAGCCGCGCCTCCCTTTGCATAATCTGAATTTTGGGAAAATTGCCCCTATGTGGAGAAGCTGCAGGGACGGTGCCCTCCGCCAAGGCTGCCAGTGGGATGTGCAGCTCTGGGTGAGGGCCAGCTTTTCCCTGGAGTCAGCTCCGCCCGTGGCTCTCACCTGTGGTCTGTGCCATCACCAGGGCAAGGCTGACCTCCTGTGGGATAGGGGTCCCTGCGCAGCCTCGCCGCCCCCCCTGCGCAGCCTCGCCGCCCCCCCGCCACTCCCCAACAGGGTCCAGTCCCAGCTGCCATTGCGCAGCCTCGCCCCCTCCCCCAGTCAGGGTCTGTCCAGGCCGCCGTGCTGTGGCTGCTCACGGCCCTCCTGTGTTCTTTACCTGGGTCCTTGCCTTTGCTGACGGTGGCCTGTGACGGCTCAGCCGCGTTCTCGGAGGCCGGCTCTCCTCATGGGCATCTCTGGTGCAATCGGTGTGGTGAGGTTGGCTTCTGCCGTGGGCGAGGCCTTTTCGTGGTGATGACAGTCGCCCTTGGTCTGGTCTCCACAGTGCTGTGAGGACTGGCCCCACCTGGCCCCGGCATTCACTCCTCAGCCTCCGCCCGTGGCGTGGGCAGCTTCCCCTCTCTCCCTGATTTGTGGGGTGTTTCTCTTTTGCACCCAATGCGTTAAATCCATTGCCGGCTTAGGTCAGCCTGAGGTTGGTTTGTCCCGGCCGCGGCAGCTCCTGGGCTCTTCTGTTTTGGAGGGCGCCCTTCCGTCTGCCCTGTGTCACCAGGCTGGGCCTGGCCCCGCTCTGCTCTGGCCCTGGGACTGGAAGTATGTGCTGCCCTGGTGTTCGAGGGCTCGTGGGTCCTGGGGCGCTGCAACTCCGCATTCTCTTTCCTTGGGCTGCAGATGAATCGGGGTGGTGGGGGACCGAGCCCACGGTGGCCAGCCCCTGCGGCCCCAGGTCAGAGGGCAGGGCCGGCCTGGATGGCGCTGCCCAGAAGGGGCCATGGCCGGGTCCACATGAATCTAGGTGTCTCTGAGGGCACTGGGACGGGGGTGGCCTGCACCTGCCCAGCCCAGCGAGGTCCCTGGCCTCCCCTCAGCTTTTCCCTGGGCTCTGGGCTAAGGGCTGTGTGGTGATGTCAGTCCAGGGACTGTGACATCACTGAGTGGAGACAGTCAGAGAAGGGGGCTGCCAGGGCCCTCCCCAGGGAACTGGCCCTGGGCCCAGACCAGATGGAGGACCCCGAGAAGAACAGAGCAGGTAGAGGCCTGAGGCCAGGGTTGGGGAAGGAGGTGGGAGCTGACAGGGAGGGTCGGCTCTGGCTCAGAGCCAGCCATGAGGGCAGCCCCTGTGGGGGTGGCTGCAGTCCCGTTTGGTGCCCGGGAGCCATCCTTGGTGTGTGACCCTGAGCCGGCACTCTCCCCTTGGGATGGAATTGTGACCGTGTGGGTTGGGTGGAGGCTGAGTGAGGATCAGCGTCCCGTTCTCCCTCCCCGAGATCGTTGCTCTTCACTGTGGCCCTCAGGCGTGGCAGGACAGGCCCCCAACACCCAGGCCTGCATGGGCACCGTGGGTGCCCGGCCTTCACATCCCTGCTTCCTTCCAGGCCCCGGCTTTGTCTGGCTTCCCTCGGGCACCCCCTGGGGTTCGGAGCACCCCAGGAGAGGCCAGGCTCTTCTTCCTTGGTGACGGACGGGTGCTGGGCCCCGACCGAGTGGTGACTGCCTCCAGGGAGTGGTCTGCACCCTCAGAAGTGGCTGAGTCTTGGGGTGGCGGCTCTTGTTTGTAGGGGCATGGGGAGCTGGGTACCCGCCCTGTGCCCATGGACCGTGGCCCAGGGTGGCAGCCCTGCCTGTCCTCTGACTGCACTCCTGCTGCTGTGAAGGCCTCAGGCCCAGGCAGTGACCGTCGGGGCCAGTCCTGAGGCGGGGGACATGGGCTGGGGGCCACTGTGGGCAGCAGGTGTGCAGGCAGCGCTCCCGTTTTGCACTGGGCTGCCACCCACCCGCTGCAGGTCAGTGCCCCCCACTGAGGCTGAGGCAAGACTTCGCAGGGTGGGCGTGTATCCGGGCGAGGCTCTGCGGGGCGGGGCGGTGCCCAGGGCAGGGGCTTCTCCGTCCGTGTCAGGCTTAGGGCGTGTGTGGCTGGGCTCTCCCTCGGCTGTCCACCCGTGACCCCCTCACAGGGGCTGTCGTGAGGTGCTTGGAGGCGTGATCCAGCCCTGAGTGTGCAGGGAGTGTGAAGTGGACACCCGTGCCACTCCTGTCACCGGAGGAGGCTGCTGCCCGCCCCGGGCTCCATCTGCAAAGTCGGGTGTGCATCTGTGTGGCTTCCTGGCCCTAGTGCTCAGCTCTGCAGGGCACAGTGGGGTTTGCTTCTGGCCCTGAGGCTGGGCACAGGGAGGCCGGTGCTCGTCCAGGGACCCAGAGAGAAAGCAGCAGCCCCAACCTGCCTGGGCCTCAACACCCAGGACCACTGTATCAGAACAGACGCCAGCGGGGCAGCCTGCTTGGTGGCCAGGTGGAGCGGGGTCGGCACACAGCCTGGGCCGGCCTTCACCCCAGCTTCCAACAGTGTTGCGTTCCTGAGTGCAGAGCCTGCCCCTTTCTCATCCTCCTGACTCCAGGTCATGGGGCAGGGGTGCCGGGAGCCCCTGTGGGAGCCAGGACCTGAGAGGTGACGGTCACCACCCAGACGAGGGGCCGGGGGTCACACAGGGAGGCTTCCAGGGGATGCCAGGAGCAGTGGGGCCCTAGACCCAGCAGTGGGTAGACCCAGCAGGGCTGTGCCCATGTCGGAGGTTCTCGGGGGTAGGGCTTGTCATCTGCAGCTGGGATGGGAATTGGTGAAAAGCCGGAACACACAGAGCTGAGTCAAGATCAGACAGTGAGGTGGCAGCGCCTGTGGTCCCAGCTACTCGGGAGGCTGAGGCCAGAGAATCGCTTGAACTCGGGAGACGGAGGTTGCAGTGAGCTGAGATTGTGCCACTGCACTCCAGCCTGGGCGATGGAGCTAGATCCTGTCTCAAAAAACAGAAGACCATGGGTCCCAGCCCTCGAGGCCGCTCTGTACTCGGACCCGGCAGCTGTGGCTGCGGCACAGGTGCTCACCCTGCGGCCTCGGCTGTTTCAGTGGTTGGTGTTGACCCTCCACAGAGGGGCTGAGTGGGGCGTGTTCAGTCCCATCTGGGTGGCCTGAGTGTTGGGGATGGGAGACTGTTTTTTTGTTTTTGTTTTTTTGTTTTTGAGACGGAGTCTCGCTCTGTCGCCCAGGCTGGAGTGCAGTGGCGCGATCTTGGCTCACTGCAAGCTCCGCCTCCCAGGTTCACGCCATTCTCCTGTCTCACCCTTCCGAGTAGCTGGGACTACAGGTGCCCGCCGCCATGCCTGCCTAATTTTTTTTTATTTTTAGTAGAGACGGGGTTTCACTGTGTTAGCCAGGATGGTCTCGATCTCCTGACCTCGTGATCCCAAAGTGCTGGGATTACAAGTGTGAGCCACCGTGCCGGGCCATCACTCATGGTTTCTTAGCAGAAGAAACTGACCATGCTAGCGGCTCACCTGGAAGAGAAGGAGGGAGAAGGTGGGGGATTCTGCAGAGGGAAGGCTGGTGGTGGTGCCCACCTTTGACGGCCGTGTCCTGATGCTGTGTGGCTTAAACGGTGCCACCTGGAGATTGGTGGGCGGGATTGGGCCTCTGGGTGCCCCCAGCTGTGGGAGCGGGTGTGGCAGGGATGGCTAGAAAGAAAAGCAACCTGGACGCAGGCCCCACCTCCCTCCTGGCAGCCCCACAGGCTCGAGGCCACTGTGTCAGGAGGGCTAGCCTAGATGGAGAGCAGGTGAGTGGTCCTGCGCCCAGGAGGGGGCCTTGCCCAGCCTGGAGGCCACAAGGATGAGAAGCAGTATGTGCCCGGGAGGTCACATGGGCACCACAGACGGAAGTGGAGCTGGGGGAGAGATGTCTCGGGATGCACCAGGCGCTCGTGCAAACCAAGTGGTGAGCAGAGAGCAGCCTGGAAGAGAAGGGGGGCTGCCCCGAGCAGCTTGGGTGGCCGGGCGTGTGGGAGACCTTGGGTTTGCTGTTAGGAGGGACAATGAACGCAGGCGCCTCCGTCTCCACTTCGTGTCCGTCCTCACTGAGGGAGCCGAGCAGATGCCTTTGCCCCTGCAGGTCCCCCATGTCCCCTCACCTGGGGCACGCTCCACACGCCAGGCCCCTTTCACAGCTCACCACACAGGCAGAGACTGGAGGGTGCTCAGGACCCCGAGTGACTGCGGACGTGGGCACAGAGGTGCCTCTGAGGGTACCTGGTCGCATCTGAGCAGCTACCGGATCTCCCATGGAGACACCCCGGGGTGGGTGCCCAGTGGGTGCTGTGTGTGTGGCACAGCCACTGGTGAGGGCCCCCTGGGGCTCTGGGGCACACAGCAGAGCCAGCCTCTTGTCACTACGTGCTTCCCCTGTGTGCAGGGAGAGGTTGGAGGCACGCGCCTGTCTTGTCTGGAAGCCAGGTGTTGGGACGCGTCCTGACGACAGCCCTGCCCACTTCCTGATGGGGTACCTGAGGGTCGTCGGTGGCTGAGCAAGGGGCTCCTCCCGAGCGGGTCCGGGGGCCGCGGAAGCACAGCGCAGCCTGCCCTGCCTGCAATTGAGGGGCGATTGGGACTCCCACCGCCTCTACCAAAGCCTGTGCCCCTGATGTCTGTCGAGAGCACGGCTTCCTCCTTGGCGGTTCCGAGGCCGCTGGGCCTCACTTGGTCCTTTCTGGGCCCCGAGTGTGTATGTTGGGGGAACAGGAGCCTGGCAGGGCCGTGCTGAGGGCTCAGCAGTGGGGGCTGCGGGGTTGGTGCTCCAGGGCAGGAGAGCTGCCCGGCTCCTGCCAGGGGTCGAGAGGGCCTCAGCTCTCGCAGGCACTATCTCCCCTCCCAGGGCCGCAGCGGCTGCTGTTGAGTGTGGGTATGAGCTGTGGCTCCGGGTCCTGAGCGTCCCCCCCGACGTGGCTTCCTGGTCTGCATCTCTGTCCTCTCCCAGTGAGAGTTGATTTTTGTGTTAATAACTGAGGTGTGACGCTCGGGCGGTACCCGCTAGCCGTGTAACTCACACAGCTCGGTGCCTTTAGCTCTTCATGAGGCCGTGGCTCCATCCGTGCCGTCTAATAGAGGAAACTTTGATCCTCACGGCGAGAAGGGATGGATTTGTTTTCCTCGTGAAGTCGGTGGCGTTTGCTTTTCAGGGTCCGCTTGGTGGCCTCCAGCCTCTCGTCCTCAGCGAGGGTTTTGGCGGCTCCCTCTCCGAGGTCTGAGTGTCCCCACTCGCTTGTCTGGAAAGGGGCCGGAGCTCTGGGGCTCGCAGCGAGAGTGGGCGCGATGTCTTTTCCTGACGTGGCATCGGGGTGTCTCAGCTGCCTGGACACCTGCCTGCGGGGGTAGCACAGACCCTGTAGGCAGCGGCTCGGCCCCCAGCACCCGCCCCCCTTTTAATGCCACCCTGGGTCCCCCAGCACCGGCCCAACCTTTAATGCCACCCTGGGTCCCCACACCCCTGGCTACACATTGCGGCTCCCACGACCCTTGTTTGGGTCCACGGTCCTCCAGCAGGACTCGCAGAACTGGGGAGTGAGACTTTGTTCCCTACTGTTGTAAAGGGAGAAGCCAGGCAGACAGAAGCCCCTACCCATGTCCAGGGCACCACGTAGGGGTCCGGAGCTCCCCTGTCCTCCCTAAGTGCCAGTCCTGACCCTCCCACAGCAGAGTGTCTTCCCACAGGGGCTTGTAGGAAGAAAAGGCGTCCTGCTGCTTAGGAGATAGGTGCGTCCGGGACCTGGGGCCTTCTTGCCCTCAGCCCACGGGAAGACCCCCTGGACGGCGCCTGCCCCTTCCTCGCTCCCCACCCCACTTCTGCATGCACCCCCCCGAGATGGCCCCATGTCCTGCTGCTTTCTGGCAGGGGAGAGCTGAGGCCTGTGTGCCCAGGACGCTGCCTCTCGGGCAGTCTCCAGCCCTAGGCAGGCAGTGTGGCGCGAGCAGGCTGGCCTCGGGCGGGGGTGCCTCCTGGGCAGTGTCCCCTCGGGATGTTTGCCGTACGGGATCTCACAACTGGCTCTAACAGGGTCTGCATGTGTGTGTCTGTGTACTTGCATGTGGTTTTGCTTTCTTGCGGGATGGAGAATCTAACAGTAGGCGGGGTATGGTGGCTAACAACTGTGATCCCAGCACTTTGGGAGGCTGAGGCGGGCGTATCACTTGAGGTCGGGAGTTTGAGACCAGCCTGGCCAACGTGGCGAAACCTTGTCTCTACCAAAAATACAAAAAATTAGCCGGGCGTGGTGGTACATGCCTGTAATCACAGCTTACTTGGGAGGCTGAGGCAGGAGAATCACTTGAAACCAGGAGGCGGAGGCTGCAGTGAGCCGAGATCACACCACCGCACTCCAGCCTGGGTGACAGAGCGAGACTCTGTCTCAAAACAGAACAAAACAAAATGCAGGCACAGACATTTCAGTGCCCCCTTCCTGTGGACGCCCCCTTCCTGTGGGTGCCGCGAGGGTTTCCAGAAGAAGGAGAGGTTCCTGTGCTGGCAGCTCATCCAGGTGTGGGCAGGTGTGCGTCGGGGCACGGGCAGGGGGGAGGCGCTGGGCTCGTTTATCTCCTGTGGATGCATCACTCCTCCATGGTGGTTCTCTGCGCAAGCCCCCCTGTCCGCCCCGTTGGCAGCCGCAGTGGAAGGACAGATGGATGGACGGGCTGTGACCGGGACAGCCCAATGTGACCCCAGCCCCAGCTGTCACGGTTGTGGCATTCTCGCTGTTCCCTGTGGCTCTCGTGGCTGTGGAGGGGCGTGGATGGGGCGGTCCCTGCAGTCAGAACCTGGCCGTGTTGGGTTGAGGACTTGAGCCCAGCTCAGCCGTCAGAGCCGCTGCTCGTTCCCCCACACAGAGGCGTTGGATGGGGCTGCCTTGGGTGTCCCTCTTGGCTGGGGTGCACGCGTCACCCTGATTCTCCAGCCCATGCTGAGGAGCCTCGCGGGCAGTGCCCAGCAGTCTATACTCCAGGCCATTGCTGTCCATTTCTCCAGAAGGCCCTGCTGGTGGGGGATCCCAGGACAGTGGAGCCTGGGAGGGGCCCCAGCGTTGGCCGTGAGGTGTGGAGGTGCTGTCTGGAACTAGGGGTGCCCCGAAGCAGTATGGCGCCCAGTCCCTGTGCTGGAAGAGATGAGCTGCGGTGGGGGGCGGGGGCTGCGTCTCACGATCCCTCTCCCAGGGCACACGAGGAGATTCCTCCCCCAAAACGCCCAGGAAGGAAGTGAAATTTTAATACGGGTCTGGTTTAGAGAAACTAGGTTAGCCATGCGTGGGTGTTTCTGGATGTTTGGGCAGTAAAGAGAGTTGGTAACTTAAGGAATCTGCTGGCCACTAAGCAGGGGTGAGGGGTACTGACTGCCGTCCCTTCTTCAGCTACGGCCACTCGGTCCCATTGGTGTCCCCGGCCACCTCCCTCGTGTCCAGCACCAACACAGCGCTGCAGCTGTGACTCAGTCCAGTGGAGAAAACTCACATCCAAAACTAAACCAGGCGTCAGCCAAAAAAATGCAAATTAAAAGCACACCCCAGCCAGGTGCAGTGGCTCACACCTGGAATCCCAGCACTTTGGGAGGCTGAGGCGGGTGGATCACGAGGTGAGGAGTTCAAGACCATCCTGGCCAAGATGGTGAAACCCCGTGTCTACTAAAGATACAAAAATTAGCCCGACGTGGTGGCGGGCGCCTGTAGTCCCAGTTACTCAGGCGGCTGAGGCAGAGAATTGCACGAACTTGGGAGGCGGAGGTTGCAGTGAGCCGAGATCGTGCCACTGCGCTCTAGCCTGGAGCCGAGATCGTGCCACTGCGCTCCAGCCTGGGCAAAAGAGCAAGACTCCATCTAAAAAAGAAAAAGGCACATCGCCAGCATGGCCGTGCATGGGAGTGGGGTCACCACAGCTCACGCCTTTAATCCCAGCACTTTGGGAGGCCGAGGGGGGAAGATTGAGCCCAGGAGATTGAGACCAGCCTGCGCAACATAGCAAGATCCCATCTCTACAAAAAAAAAAAAAAAAAAAAAAAACCACACATGGGGGTCCATGCCTGTGGTCCCAGCTACTCGGGAGGCTGAGGCAAGATTGCTTGAGCCTGGGAGACAAGTCACAGTGACCTGAGATCGTGCCACTGTGCTCCAGCCTGGGCGCCAGAGCCATACCCTGTCTGAAACCAAAATCCAACGCGCACAGAAGAGTTGGGGTGGGTGTGTAGGAGTCAGACCCTTGGGAGTGGCAGGTCGCGTGTAACTCGGCACAGCCACCGTGGAGATGGCCTGGCGGCTCCTCAAAGACACACAGAGCTCCCATCTGATCCAGCAACCCACGGCCACAGAGAAGCCCGTGCGCAAATACAGCAGTGGACTCCAGCAGCCAGGCGGTGGCCACAGCCCAGATGGCCATCAGCAGAGGAGGAGACGTAGTGCGGCCCTCCATGCACTGGAACACAACCCAGCCACGAAAGGAAGAAGCTCTGACTCGGGCCACGGCGTGGATGCACCTTGAGGACGCCAGGCTCCACGAGAGACGCCAGACACAGAAGGACACGCCGTATGTTGTCCCATTTCTGTGAAATGTCCAGGGCAGGCCCATCCACAGAGACAGGGAATAACATGGTGGTTTATTATAAATTTTTCATGAAAATAAAATATACAGTACTGTCTTGTGAGTTTATTGTAGCCCATTGATTTTTTCTTTTTTCTTTTTTTTTTTTTTTGAGACGGATTCTCTGTCACCCAAGCTCTGCCTCCCAGGTTCATGCTGTTCTCCTGCCTCAACCTCCCAAGTAACTGGGACTACAGGTGCCCACCACCATGCCTGGCTAATTTTTTTGTATTTTTAGTAGAGACAGAGTTTTATTTTTATTTTTATTTATTTATTTATTTTTTTTTTTATTTTATTTTTTTTTTTTTTGAGACGGAGTCTCGCTGTGTCTCCCAGGCTGGAGTGCAGTGGCGCGATCTCGGCTCACTGCAAGCTCCGCCTCCCGGGTTCACGCCATTCTCCTGCCTCAGCCTCCCGAGTAGCTGGGACTACAGGCGCCCACAACCGCGCCCGGCTAATTTTTTGTATTTTTAGTAGAGACGGGGTTTCACCGTGGTCTCGATCTCCTGACCTTGTGATCCGCCCGCCTCGGCCTCCCAAAGTGCTGGGATTACAGGCGTGAGCCACCGCGCCCGGCCTTATTTTTATTTTTATTTTTATTTTTATTTTTGAGACGGAGTCTTGCTGTCGCCTGGGCTGGAGTGCAGTGGCCGGATCTCAGCTCACTGCAAGCTCCGCCTCCTGGGTTCACGCCATTCTCCTGCCTCAGCCTCCCGAGTAGCTGGGACTACAGGTGCTCGCCACCTCGCCCGGCTAGGTTTTTGTATTTTTTTTTTTTTTTTTTAGTAGAGATGGGGTTTCACCGTGTTAGCCAGGATAGTCTCGATCTCCTGACCTCGTGATCCACCCACCTTGGCCTCCCAAGGTGCTGGGATTACAGGCGTGAGTCACCGCGCCGGCGAGATAGAGTTTTACTGTGTTAGCCAGGATAGTCTCGATCTCCTGACCTTGTGATCCACCCATCTCAGCCTCCCAAAGTGCTGGGAAGACAGGCGTGAGCCACCGCGCCCGGCCTCTTTTGTTTATTTGAGGCAGTGTCTCACTCTGTCACCCAGACTGGAGTGCAGTGGTGCGATCATGGCTAATTGCAACCTCTGCCTCCCAGGTTCAAGTGATTCTCCTGCCCCAGCCTCCTGAGTAGCTGGAATTAACAGGCATGCGCCACCACGCCCAGCTAATGTTTGTATTTTTAGTACAGATGGAGTTTCACCATGTTGGCCAAGCTGGTCTCAAACTCCTGACCTCAAGTGATCCCCACACCTTGGCCTCCCAAAAATGCTGGGATTGCAAGTGTGAGCCCGCGGCCAGCCTCTACAAATCTTTTTTTTTTTTTTGAGACGGAGTCTCGCTCTGTCGCCCAGACTGGAGTGCGGTGGTGTGATCTCGGCTCACTGCAAGCTCCGCCTCCCGGGTTCACACCATTCTGCTGCCTCAGCCTCCCGAGTAGCCGGGACTATAGGCGCCCGCCACCGCACCTGGCTAAGTTTTTGTATTTTTAGTAGAGACGGGGTTTCACCATGTTGGTCAGCCAGGTCTCGATCTCCTGACCTCGTGATCTGCCCGCCTCGGCCTCCTGAAGTGCTGGGATTCCAGGTGTGAGCCACCGCGCCCAGCCGAGGCGTTGCCTCTTGAGGGTGAGCAGGGGAGTTGCTTCAGCTGCTCTGTAGTCCCAGTGAAGGTTCTGTGAACCTGGTGGAAATGAGGACAGAGGACTTGGAATAGCTCGGAACCTCAGTTGACGAAGCCGCAGCTGGGTCGAGAGGACCTACTGCAGTTTTGAAAGATGTTCTGCTGTGGGTGATAAATGCTATCAGACAGCATCACGCCCCACAAAGAAATCTTTTTTTTTTTTTTTTTTTTTGACGGAGTCTCGCTCTGTTGCCCAGGCTGGAGTGCAGTGGCTGGATCTCAGCTCACTGCAAGCTCCACCTCCCGGGTTCACGCCATTCTCCTGCCTCAGCCTCCCGAGTAGCTGGGAATACAGGCGCCTGCCACCTCGCCCGGCTAGTTTTTTTTGTATTTTTTAGTAGAGACGGGGTTTCACCGTGTTAGCCAGGATGGTCTCGATCTCCTGACCTCGTGATCCACCCGTCTCGGCCTCCCAAAGTGCTGGGATTACAGGCTTGAGCCACCGCGCCCGGCCTAAGAAATCTTTGATGAAAGGGAGAGTCAGTCGCTACGGCCAACTTTTTTGTGGTCATAGTTTAAGAAGTTGCCCCTGCCTCCGGCAGCTGCCACCCCGATGAGTCAGCTGGCGTCTACGTCGAGGCAAGACCCTCCTCCAGGGAGATTAGGGCGCACTCAGTCCGACGATCGTTACCGTTGTTTAGTAGTAAAGTATTTTTATTTCTCTATTATTTAGTTAAGATGGGGTCTCGCTGTATCACCCGGGCTGGAGTACGGTGGTACGATCATGGCTCCCTACGGCCTCCGCCTCCTGGGCTCAAGCGATCCTGCCGCCTCAGTCTCCCGACTAGCTGGCACCACAGGCTTGCGGCACCATGCCCCACTTAATTAAAGTGTGTCCGTTCACAGTGTACCACAGTATACCGTGGTACACTGTGAACGTAACTTTTGTGCGCACCAGGAAACGAAAACATCTGAGTGGCTATTGCAGCGTGGAACCCCAAGACACGCTTGCGATCACCTCAGGGTGTTTCTCGTACCAGAACACGGTTGTCACGTGCAGTGGGGCAGTGCTTGTGACGCTGGTGCCTTTGTTTCTGTTGTGGCTTATTCAGCTGGGAGTTCCTGTCCTAACATTTTCGGTGATGGCTGTGCATCCGTGGCCCCTCCTCACCTGCCTCCCTCAGGCCCCGCCATACCCTTCTCAGCTCCGCTCTGCACCGAAGGGGCTGGGTTGGACCCACCCTGGCATCGTCACAGCCCCGAGTGGTATCCAGCCTGCCCCGCTCCACCAGTGGCTGCTGGAGAACGACCTGAGCCTGGGTCAGGCCGTGGGGATTCCTGCAGCAGCTTACAGCTCGCCGGGGCTTCCTGCCCTCCGGTCCACTCTCCCCACTTTCAGTGTCCCCTGGCCACCATGGGCAGGGGCAGCTCTGTGGCTTCTGTGTCCCTGCCTCAGGTGTGCCTGCTGTCATCTGCCTCCCTCCTTCTTTCTCAGAGCAGCCCTGGGCCTGGAGATGGGGACTGTTGTGTGGCCTCTCTGCGTCCGGGGGTAGGACTGCCCCCTGGCTTCAGGATCCTCAGGGCCTCTCCCTGGGATTGGCATGCCCTCCCAGCAGTATGTTCTCCCACCTGTGCCACCCACCCACCCATCTCGCTTCACAGAAAGGCCCCTTAACCCTACCCTGTTAGTCTCTAGGCAGCCACGCCGAGACCTCTGGCCTCTAATGTCATGTGGCATGTGCTTCCCAGCCGCGTTCTGGGCACGGACAGTGCTTGTCGTGTCCCGGCCTTCAGAGCTCCTTCCAGCCCAGCAGCCCACTGGCTGCGTCCTCTGTGGCCTCCGCCCTGTGTCCTCGCCGGCGCTCACCTGTGCCTCTGTTTCTCCACAGCTGTGAGCCGTGAGCTTTGAGGCGGTGGGACCTGTCAGCAGAATGTCTCCTGCCCCCGAGAGCCACCCCGAGGCCACTGAGATGAGCACCGCGGCCTGGCCGGCCCCAGTGCCTGCGTCTCAGTAGCCGGGAGCCGCGGGCCCACGCCCGCCCGCCAGCCGCGGTGATGTTCTAGCCACAGAGGAGCCAAGACCTCAGGTTTCCAGAGACTTGGGATTTGCACGGCAGCAGAGTCACCGTGGAGAGGCCAGGGTATCACAAACTTATGGATTTTGACAAGAAAGGAGGGAAAGGGGAGACAGAGGAGGGCCGGAGAATGTCCAAGGCCGGCGGGGGCCGGAGCAGCCACGGCATCCGGAGCTCGGGGACCAGCTCGGGGGTCCTGATGGTGGGCCCCAACTTCCGCGTCGGCAAGAAGATCGGCTGCGGCAACTTCGGGGAGCTCCGCCTAGGTGAGGCCCTGCTCGTGACTGATGGGGCGGGAGGCTGCTGGCAGGGCTGCACGGGGTCACCAGAGCCTCCAGCGGGGCCACCCCGGGTCACGGGAGCCTCCGGCGGGGTGGCATGGGGTCACCGGAGCCTCCAGCGGGGCCGCACGGGGTCACCGGAGCCTCCGGCGGGGCGGCACGGGGTCACTGGCATGTGTTGAATCATTGGTCCATCGTGGTATGAGTGTCACTTCCCTTTGAGGAAGCTCCGTGGGGACAGTGGGTTTCTGGCCCTGTCACCTTTTCGGGAAACAATTCTGTTGGGAGGCAGGTGGCCCAGAGCAGGCCAGGCCATGCCGCAAGGAGTCCGAGTATTAAGTCATGAATGACTTCCACAGCCCATGTCCGTGCTGGGCAAAGCCCTGGCCTTAACCGCAGGCGCCAGCACGGAGCCAGCGTCAGGTGACTGGAGTGACTGTTCTGTGGTGATGACGCTACTGTGTGCCACTCCCAGCTTCACCATGTAAAACGCCGCGCCTGGCCCCGTGCCTTCTGCTCACACTCACCTCTCCCGGGTCGCGATCTGATTGCCCGGGCAGGCATGAGGAGCAGGGCCGAGGACTGAGCCTCTTACTGGCCAGGGGTGCCTTCCCTGGGGTGGGGGTGCCTGAAGATGACCACCAGGCCTGGGGGAGCTCTGAGCACTTTTGGGGCCAGTCGCAGTTCGTGATTAGCTGTGCCAGGGAGCCGGATCATCCCCAGAAATATTAAATTCATTCCTGGTGCTGCTGGGTGTACGGCAAACGCCTGAGCTCCTGCGGGAGGGCATTTGGCATCTGTTGCTGGGGTTGTCTGGAAGACCCAGGCGCGCACCCCCGGTCAATGTCTGTCGTGGTGGGAGTCGGGGTCTCTGGGAAAGGGCGCAGGATGGGCAGGTTTGGGAGGCCACGGCAGTGGATCAGCCTCACGTGGGCACCCACGGCAGGCAGTACTGGAATCCGGCCCCTCGGCCCAGTGAGGTTGTCAGATGAGGGAAACTGAGGCCCAGGCAGTGGGTACGTTGTGGCTGCACCTTCAAGAGCGGCCGCCCAGGGGTACAGGAGCATGGGCTGTAGCCACCTGGACCCCAGGCATGTTTTGTGACCCCGCTTCCCACCTCCTGCCTCAGTTTACCCACCTGTTAAATAGGGATGAATGGTAGTTGCCACTGTTCAGAAGTGGGTTCAGCAGGCAGTTATGTGGCAGAAGTGTGTGTCCTGAGTCAAGCAGCTTCTCCCAGGTGAGCACAGCTGTCGGGGTCACTGTTGGCTGTCTCAGTGTTCCCATTGGCTGCACCCGGGGCCCCAGGAGGCCCGTTTGAGACCCCATCCCGAACCAGATTCCACCCCAGCCCTTGGGGAGGCTGCTGGGATTCCACCCTTTTGCTCAGAGGCTGGGCTTGGGCCTCACTGCCTGTCTGATGGCCTGTGGCTCGGGAGGCCCCGGGCTCCGTTTCTCAGCCAAGAGAGTGAGCTTTTCCCAACAGTAGCTGTGGCCTCCCAACCCTGTGTGTGTGCGCACATACTCAGACACACGTGCAGACACATGCAGATGTGTACACACATGCCCACACACGTACATGTGCACACTAAAGCACATGCACACAGGCACCCACAGCCACAACCATGTGTACACGTGCACACAGGCACATCTGCACACACACGCCTGGCACAGCCCTGTGACCTGCAGCCTGCGGGATATGGCTTTTGGGGACCCAGATGACTGTGTGCGTCCTGTCCTTGGGCGGTGGTTGCAGGCCGCTGAACAGTGCAGGTCCCCGTAGGCAGGTGAGAGGTGAGAGTGACATATGGGTGATGCCAGCTTGCCAGCTTTTTTTTTTTTTTTTTGAGACGGAGTCTTGCTCTGTCGCCCAGGCTGGAGTGCAGGGGCGCGATCTCGGCCCACTGCAAGCTCCGCCTCCCGGGTTTACGCCATTCTCCTGCCTCAGCCTCCCAAGTAGCTGGGACTACAGGTGCCCACCACCGCACCCGGCTAATTTTTTGTATTTTTAGTACAGACGGGGTTTTGCTGTGTTAACCAGGATGGTCTCGATCTTCTGACCTCATGATCTGCCCACCTCAGCCTCCCAAAGTGTCGAGATCACAGGCGTGAGCCACCGCGCCCGGCCTGGTGACGCCAGCTTTTGCTGAGTTGTGGTTTGCGCTCTCTTCAGCCTGGCGTCTTGGGCTTTGTGTGCTTCGCTGGCAGCCGCACGTTGTGGTTTCTCAGGGGTGCCGGGAGCCTGTCCATCGGAGAACGCACCACCCCTTCTTCGTCTCCTCCTCAGTGCAGGGACGCTTGGCTGTTTCCGGATTTGGGCCCTTCTGAATAGAACTAACTGCCCAAATAGAACTGAATAGCACTGGGCGTCTCGAGCACTCCACGTCCCCAGCACTCAGGACTGTCGGTGGCTTCGGTGTTGAGCCTGTTGTAGACTCAGGTTGTTGAATATTGTTCTGTTGTCTAGAATGTGTCATTTTTTTCTGTTTTTAAGGTTTTTATCTTTGATTTAAAATTTTGACTATGCTCTGTTTTTGTCCTAGTTAGGATCCATTGTTTTGGATCTCTATGTTGATACTTTTCCAAAATAACTTTGGAAAAGTGTGAGCCATTATTTCATGAAACATTTTTCCATCTCAGCTTTGCTTTGTTTTGTTTTGTTTTTTAGATGGAGTTTCACTCTTGTTGCTCAGGCTGGAGTGCAGTGGCACAATCTCGGCTCACTGCAACCTCCGCCTCCTGGGTTCAAGCCATTCTCCTGCCTCAGGCTCCCAAGTAGCTGGGATTACAGGCATGTACCACCACGCCCAGCTAATTTTTTCTTTTTTCTTTTTCTTTTTTTCCCCAGATAAGAGTCTTCCTCTGTCGCCCAGGCTGGAGTGCAGTGGCATAATCTGGGCTCACTGTAACCTCTGCCTCCCGGGTTCAAGCCATTCTTCTGGCTCAGCCTCCCGAGTAGCTGGGATTACAGGCATCTACCACCACGCCGGGCTAATTTTTATATTTTTAGTAGAGACAGGGATCTCACCATGTTGGCCAGGCTGGTCTCGATCTCCTGACCTCGTGATCCGCCCGCCTTGGCCTCCCAAAGTGCTGGGATTACAGGCGTGAGCTACTGCACCTGGCCTGCTTTGGCACCTGGCTCAGCCTCCCGAGTAGCTGGGATTACAGGCATCTACCACCACGCCGGGCTAATTTTTCTATTTTTAGTAGACATGGGGTTTCACCATGTTGGACAGGCTGGTCTCGAACGCCTGGCCTCAGGTGATCCACCTGCCTTGGCCTCCCAAAGCGGTGTTACACACGTGAGCTACTGCACCTGGCCTGCTTTGTTTTTTTGAGACCGAGTCTTGCTCTGCCCAGGCTGGAGTGCAATGGCACAATCTCAGCTCACTGCAACCTCCACCTCCTGGGTTCAAGCAATTCTCCTGCCTCAGCTTCCCAAGTAGCTGGGATTACAGGTGCACCCCACCACACCCACCTAATTTTTTGTATTTTTAGTAGAGACGGGGTTTCACCATGTTGGCCAGGCTGGTCTCAAACTCCTGACCTCAGGTGATCCGCCTACCTCGGCCTCTGAAAGTGCTGGGATTACTGGCGTGAACCACCATGCCTGGCTGACCCCGGAAGTTTTGGACTGGCCCAGCCTTGCTCTCATTCTTGGGTTCTGCTTCTGCATGTGACGCAAGTGCTTGGCGCTGTCTGCAGGTCCCTCGGCCCTGGCTGTTTTCCCTCAGTCTCTGTTCTCCTGGTGTCAGGCTGTGCGGCTGCTGCTGCTTGCTGTAAGTTTACTCTTTTTCTACAGCCTCCAACTCTGGAAGTCCATGCGGTGCATCTTTGATCGCTTAGTGGCATTTTTCAGTTCCATATGATTCTCCATTTGATCTCAGCTGAGATTTCCCATGTGCACATTGATTTTGGCCATCTTTTCCTTTACATCTTTGAACATGGTTGTGCTGTTTCTTAGTCCATTTTGTGCTGCTATAACAGAATGCCATAGACTGGGTCATTTTTTTAAATTTTTTTTGAGATGGAGTCTTGCTCTGTTGCCCAGGTTGGAGTGCAGTGGTACGATCTTGGCTCACCACAACCTCCGCCTCCCGGGTTCAAGTGATTCTTCTGCCTCAGCCTCCCGAGTAGCTGGGATTACAGGCGCACACCACCATTCCCAGCTAATTTTTGTATTTTTAGTAGAGATGGGGTTTCACTGTGTTGGCCAGGCTGGTCTGGAACTCCTGACCTCGTGATCCGCCTGCCTCAGCCTCCCAAAGTGCTGGGATTACAGGTATGAGCCACCGCGCCTGACTGGGTCATTTATAGTGAACAGAAATTGACAGACTCAGTGTTCTGGAGGCTGGCAGTCTTCAGATTGAGGATGGCGTCTGGCAAGGACCTTCTTGCTGTGTCATCCCGTGGTGGAAGGCAGGAGGGCAAGGACCGGAGGGGGCTGGATTTGCCCTTTAATCAGGAGCCCGCTCCCATGCTGATGGCATTCATCCATCCACCAGGGCAGTGACCCAGCCCCAACAGTGCTGGACTGGGGACCCAGTTCCCAACACGTGACCCTTGGGGGGATGCATCAAAGACACAGCACTGTGTGGAATGACGTCTGTGCTGCTGCTGACTTTCTCGCTTGTCACGGTCACACCCCCTTCATTCACTTGTGGGACAGCCTCAGTGGGTGTGGCCGTGGTGTGTGCCATGAGGTGTGGAGGGTGCGGTTTCCCAGCTTGAGCGCTGGGTTTGTCCCTGTGCCTCACCTTGTTTTTGTCAGGGTTGGTTTCAGTGTTGCTGGGGCAGGGCTGAGGGTAAAGATGAGTGACTCCAAGGCCAGGAAGCCCTGCACGAAGCTGTGGACCTTTTGGGTTCTCAGCTGAAGTCAGAGAATCTAGGAAGGACCCCGCACTCCGGCTGTTGGAGGCGTGGCACCCTCCTGCCTGTGTGTCCCCCGGAACCTCCTGAGCCTCTCTGAAGCTGTTCTCTGCCAGGCCCCATGGGGTCTCCTGCCCTCTGCGTGCACCGCGAGTACTGCCGGAGAAGGCCCCTTCGGCTTTCAGAGCCCAGAGCGCCCGACCTCCTCCAGGAGTCTGCAGATCCATAGGCCTCAGATGCTGCCACACCCACCCAGCGCACACCCAGGTCTCTGAAATGCCGTCTGCACACAGCGGTGGGGTCAGGCGAAGGTTTCTTCCACAGTGCAGAGTGGAAGAGCCGGGAAGGACCACATCACCATCAGAGGCATCAGAGCTTCAAAGGTCTGCTCATCAAGACACTGCCAAAAGCATGAGGCCAGCCAGGCTGGGCAAGACCGAGCATCCGTCTAAGTGTCAGGGAGGCACAGCCGGATGATACATCAACAGACAGCGGAGGGATGGCGCAGCACACAGGCGAGGGCTCGGCCTCCTCCGTTGGGGGAGCGCAGCTCAGCCCTTGGTGGTGGTCAGCACGTGGCCGACACTTTGCCAGAGAAGGGGACAACTGCCCGCAGGAAGAGCTGCACAGCCGTGTTCGCCGAACTCCGCTCTGGGGAGTCAGAACTGGAGACGGCAGGGCGTGCCGCAAGGGCGAATGGGCACGCCAAACCCCGTCCTCCCCGTGAGCCGGGGCGCAGCACCAGGCAGGCACATGCCGCGCGCTAGAGGAGCCCACCGCAGTGGCAGCCTCTTGAGGGGGGGAGGGGGGATGGCTGAGGGGCAGGGCGCGCTCCCTCAACAGGACTGGGTTGGTTCAGGAGCGGGCAGCTGCCAGCGCTCACCAGACAGGACTTTGGAGACACGGGCATGCCACTGTGAATCCCACCTCCAAAGAGCAGTGTAGGAAGGAAAACCGCAAATGCTGGACTGAACCTGCAGCTGCCGGATTCAGGGGAAGGGACCGCAGACGCTGGGCTGAACTTGCAGCTGCAAGATTCACGGGGCAGGCCGGGCGCGGTGGCTCAAGCCTGTAATCCCACCACTTTGGGAGGCCGAGACTGGCGGATCACGAGGTCAGAAGATCGAGACCATCCTGGCTAACACGGTGAAACCCCGTCTCTACTAAAAAATACAAAAAACTAGCCGGGCGAGGTGGCGGGCGCCTGTAGTCCCAGCTACTCGGGAGGCTGAGGCAGGAGAATGGCGTAAACCCAGGAGGCGGAGCTTGCGGTGAGCTGAGATCACGCCACTGCACTCCAGCCCGGGCGACAGAGCGAGACTCCATCTCAAAAAAAAATTTTCAGGGGGCAGTGTCCTGGGCTCTAAAACTTCCAAACTTGGGGCAGTGTCCTGGGCTCTAAAACTTCCAAATCTGGGGCAGTGTCCTAAGCTCTAAAACTTCGAAATCTGGCCAGGCGCAGTGGCTCACGCCTCTAAATCCCAGCACTTCGGGAGGCCGAGGCAGGCGGATCACCTGAGATCAGGATTTCGAGACCAGCCTGGCCTACATGGCGAATCCCCATCTCTAGTGAAAATACAAAAATTAGTCAGGTTGATGGTGCCTGTCTGTAATCTCAGCTACTCAGGTGGCTGAGCCAGGAGAATCGCTTGAACCCAGGAGGCAGAGGTTACAGTGAGCCATGATCATGCCACTACACTCCAGCCTGAGCAACAGAATGAGACTCCATCTCAAAAAGGAAAAAACTTTGAAGTCCCTCTAAAAATAAGATGGACCATGTGGCAGGTTTAGTTCTGGGGCCTCTGCGGTGAGTGTTGGGTATTCGGGGCACGGCTCCTATTGTTTTACGAGGAGAATTTCCGAATAACATGTTACACTGGGGAAAACACAGGAGGGGAGCCCATTTGTTCTGAAAACGCAGGGACCAGCCCTGGTCCCCAGCTCAGGACTGGAGGGGGCGCCCTGGTCCCCGGCTCAGGACTGGAGGGAGGCGCCTGGTCATTACTCGTCCTTATGATCCTGCCCCCTCAAGATGCCACATTCTTGAGGCTGTTTAGGGAAATTGACAAGCTGATTGGAAACTGCCGAAATAGAGCCCAGGCAGTGCTGCGGACGGGGCCATGCGGGAAGGGGCCCCGGCAGTTCACGTGCTGCAGGGCACATCCGGGTTGGGGCACTAGTGGGAGGAAGAGGCTCTCAGGGCCCAGGTGGGACCCCAGCCTCAGACTGTGAGGTCATGACCGTGTGCAGCGCGGCCAGCAGGCTTTGGGGCTTTGCATCCACCTTAGCAGGGTTTCCAAACCCGTTGTCGCCACGACCACCCTGCCAGTCCAGCTACAGCAGGGGGGGAGGAAGTGGAGGCTTCTTTCTTTTTTTTCTTTCTTTCTTTTTTTGAGACAGAGTTTCGCTCGTTGCCCAGGCTGGAGTGCAGTGGCATGATCTCAGCTCACCACAACCTCCACCTCCCGGGTTCAAGCACTTCTCCTGCCTCAGCCTCCCTAGTAGCTGGGATTACAGGCATGTACCACCACACCCGGCTGATTTTGTATTTTCAGTAGAGACGGGAGTTTCTCCATGTTGGTCAGGCTGGTCTTGAACTCCCGACCTCAGGTGATCCGCCCTCCTTGGCCTCCCAAAGTGCTGGGATTACAGGTGTGAGCTACCACCCACAGGTGTGAGCCACCGCCCCTGGCGACAGAGGCCTCTTTCTGCCGTGGATGCTGCTCAGGCAAAGGCAGCCGACTGCAGACCCAACACGGTGACCCAGCCCCACAGTGCCTGAGAGATGGGGCTGCCCCACGTGGTGTCCTGTCATGCCGTGGGACAGGTCGCCCAGCAGATGGTAACTGTGGCCCCAGTGCCATCCTGGGCTGGAGCCACACGGGTGCCGGACACATTCGTGCTTGTTGTCTGGCTCAGCTGCCGTGGGGAGCCCTCCAGGGCCATGTGCCATGTGTGCCTGCAAGGATCCAGCCTGTTCACCGCTGGTCTCACCCCTCGGGTGCTGAGCCACCACAATGGGTGGGGCCATGCGCCCCTCCCAGGCCAGCTTCCACAGTTGCCCCTGCAGAGCTTCCCTGTGTTAAGGGCTAGCCTCCTCCTTCCTCAGGGGGTGTAACAGGTAAAAAGCTGCACCCTGGGCAGTACAGGGGCTCCCGCCTGTCATCGCGGCCCTGTGGGAGGCTGAGGCAGGCCGATCACTTGAGCTCACGAGTTCAAGACCAGCTGGGTAACTTGGAGAAACCCCGTCTCTACTAAAAATACAAAAAGTAGTTGGGTGTGGTGGTGCGCACCTGCAGTCCCAGCTACTTGGGAGGCTGAGGTGGGAGGATGGCTTGCGCCCAGGAGACAGGCTGCAGTGAACTGCGATCTCGCCTCTTCACTCCAGCCTGGGCAACAGAGCGAGACCTTCTCAAAAAAAAAAAAAAAAGGTTATGGGTCTTGTGCCTTCTGCCCTTTCATGGGACTGAGCCCTGGAAGTTCTGTGTGGCTGGTGACCCCAGGGGACAGGACCTGGCTCCTCTTTGCTAACCCATGTGGGCCACGGGTCCCTGTCCAGCTGTGCTGGGACTCACCTGGGGGCCTCCAGCATGCATGCCGGGGATGCTGTGCCCTGGGGGTGTCTTTGAGAAAGGGGTGGAGGAGTGTGGAGCCCCTGGGGCTCCCTTGCAGCCGTGAGAAACTCCCCAGTGCCACTTACGTCCTGGACTAGGGAGGTGGTGGGGAGAGGGGGAGGAGTGGCAGACACGGAGGCAGTGATCACATGGGCAGGGTGCAGGTGTGGGGAGGACCTGGCAGGCCCCAGTGCCGTGCTCGGGCAGGCTGGGCCCAGGCCCGGCTGCTGGGCAGGGGTGCCCTTTGGAGGCTGGTCCTTCAGGGATCCCCTCCTGCCTCCTTCCTGGGGGGCGGGCTGGGAAGGTGGGGGCTAGGTGGGCCCGGCGCCAGGGTGCTGATGCTCTCTGTCCCCACAGGAAAGAATCTCTATACAAATGAATACGTGGCTATCAAATTGGTGAGTCGGCCCCTCCACCCCACCCCCGCTGACATACCCCCAGGGATTTCAGGGCAGCGACCAGTGTCCCCGGTGACTCGCGCTTGTGCCCCCAGGAGCCGATCAAGTCCCGGGCCCCGCAGCTGCACCTGGAGTACCGGTTCTACAAGCAGCTCAGCGCCACAGGTACCGGGCAGCCCGCGGGTGGGGCGGGGGCTGCGCAGGGGCAGGGAGGGGGCCGCTGCCGCACGCCCCTGCGTCTGCCTTCTGCCGCAGAGGGCGTCCCTCAGGTCTACTACTTCGGCCCGTGCGGGAAGTACAACGCCATGGTGCTGGAGCTGCTGGGGCCCAGCCTGGAGGACCTGTTCGACCTGTGCGACCGGACCTTCACGCTCAAGACGGTGCTGATGATCGCCATCCAGCTGGTGCGCGGCGGGCGGGCAGGCGGGGCTCGGAGGGAAGAGGGTGGCTCTGGAGGGAGCGCGTGGGCCGGGGAGGGACCTGGCCGACACCGCTTTGCCCCTGCAGATCACACGCATGGAGTACGTGCACACCAAGAGCCTCATCTACCGGGACGTGAAGCCCGAGAACTTCCTGGTGGGCCGCCCGGGGACCAAGCGGCAGCACGCCATCCACATCATCGACTTCGGGCTGGCCAAGGAGTACATCGACCCCGAGACCAAGAAGCACATCCCATACCGCGAGCACAAGAGCCTGACGGGCACGGCGCGATACATGAGCATCAACACGCACCTGGGCAAGGGTGAGCTGCGCGCGCGCGGCGGGGGGCGGGCACCCGGGCCCCGCTGAGGCTGCGCCCCTGTTCCCGCAGAGCAGAGCCGCCGCGACGACCTGGAGGCGTTGGGCCACATGTTCATGTACTTCCTGCGCGGCAGCCTCCCCTGGCAGGGGCTCAAGGTGGGCGCGGGGGCCGGGGGGGCAGGTGGGCAGGCGGGGACACAGGCCGGGAACAAGGCTGACCGCGGACCCCCGCAGGCCGACACGCTCAAGGAGCGATACCAGAAGATAGGGGACACCAAGCGCGCCACGCCCATCGAGGTGCTCTGCGAGAACTTCCCAGGTAAGGGGTCCCTGCGTCCCCGCCCCCACGCCGTGCCCCCACCCCCGCCGAGGCCCCGCTGGCACTCTCTCTACAGAGGAGATGGCCACGTACCTGCGCTACGTGCGGCGCCTGGACTTCTTCGAGAAGCCGGACTATGACTACCTGCGGAAGCTCTTCACCGACCTCTTCGACCGCAGCGGCTTCGTGTTCGACTATGAGTACGACTGGGCCGGGAAGCCCCTGGTAGGTGGGGGGCCCCGGTGTGTGGGGAGGTGACCAGGAAACCGCCCTGCAGTAGATGGGAACCAGCACTGCAGCCCATCCTGAGTCGAGCTCATTCCCCTACAGCCGACCCCCATCGGCACCGTCCACACCGACCTGCCCTCCCAGCCTCAGCTCCGGGACAAAGGCCAGCCGCACAGCAAAAACCAGGTGAGGCCCGGGCGGGACCGACGCCCCAGGGAGGGGCACGGGCGGCCAGCGTGAACCCCTACTGCCCCCGCCAGGCGCTGAACTCCACCAACGGGGAGCTGAACGCGGACGACCCCACGGCTGGTCACTCCAATGCCCCCATCACGGCGCCTGCAGAGGTGGAGGTGGCCGATGAAACCAAGTAAGGCTATGGGGAAGTGGGGGTGCCCTGGTTCCCCTGGGGGTGGGAGGGCCTGAGGCCTGGGCTGCCCCCGCCCCGCACCCCGCTCCTCCTACCTGTGCCACCTCCCCCCCCCAGATGCTGCTGTTTCTTCAAGAGGAGAAAGAGAAAATCGCTGCAGCGACACAAGTGACCCCGGGCGCGTGCAGCCCCCTGAATCTTCTCCGCGCAGCCCCTTGGGGCGAGAGCTTGTGCGAGGCCCTCGGGGCCCACCCACAGCGGCCCAGGGCCAGACCCTGGCCGGAAGCCAGAACGCAGACTGCAGGGGCCGCACCTGGCTCAGCCGGCGGCCCCACCCCCGGGACGTGGGGTCACTTCCTTCACGTAAGACTTTGGCCGAAATTTCTACACCTGTGTCTAGTCCTCCCCTCCAAGAGCATTAACTATTTAAAACAAGGAAAAAAGGAAAAACACAGAGGCCCACCTGCCCCCACCCTGCCCTCCGTTTCTTTGCTGAAGTGAGTAGTGTGATCTGGGGGCCCCCGGCTGAGGCCCGGCCTGGCCCCGCCAGCCGCCCCCGTTAGCGTCATAAAGTCCAGCTTGTCTCCCTCGATCCAAAGGCCGTTTTCTCGAGGGGAGGGCAGGCCCGGCCTGGAGGGTGCTGTGGGGCTGTCTTGCCCAGGCCCTCCTGGGAGGGGAGAGGCATTGCTGCCAGGGGTGAGGCCGTGCCTCAGGCCTCCCTGAAACCAAAGGGGAAGGCAGGGGTGGGCCCGCGGCGGAAGCCGGCTCCCCAACCAAAATGCTGCACCAAAGCTCGGGCGCCGCGGGCACGGCCACTGCAGCCTCTGCCCGGCCTGGCCCCGGCGAGGGGCGGGCGGGCGCTGCCAGGCTGGTGCTTCTCAATGCACTTGCTTCCGGAGGCTGTACCCCGGCGCCTGGAACCTGAGGTGGGAGGACCAGCTGGTGTCGCCCTGCTCGGCCCTGGGCCCTGTTGCTGGGGCGCGTGGGCACAGGGCTTCCTGCCTCTGTGCTCCGCCACCCGGCAAGCAGCCGGAGACAAAACGCCTTAAAGCCCGGGCGCAGCCCCGCGGGTGTGTGTGCAGGGGCCTGGGGCGGCCCTGGACTGGCGGGCGGTCCCCCAGCGGGGCGCCCTGGAGGCTGCTGGGCAGAGTGAAGCAGCTTGGGGCCGTGCCTAGGGCGGTGGCTGTGAGTCTAGTTTTTGCTTTACCAAGTGTACAGAAATGGCATTTACGTTTCTCTGATGCTCCCTTGAAGCCATAGAATTTAGGGGCTTTTTTTAAAAAATAAAAGAAAAATGAAACCAAACCCAAGTGTAGTGTCTGGACTTTCCACGGAGCTTGACCTGGAACGGGTAGCGTCTCCATCCCCATCCTGCCCATCCAGGACAAGTCCGGGAGTGGCCGGCGGCCTCCGGTAACAGAAACCAACTCATGAGGCAGAAGGTAAGGAAGACGGAAGCAGAGGGCAGAGCTGGGCTCTGTCTGGGGAGAGGGCAGGAGGCGAGTGTTGGTGTACCATGGAAAGGGGAAGCCACAGACATGCAGCTGTGGCCCTGGGGGTCCTGTTCTCTGATGCTACACAAATACACCGGAAAAGCTCAGTGGCGGGGCCGGGCAGGATGGTCCTGGCTGCCTCTGACAGCGGAGGGCCGCCTTGACTCCCTGTGTTCATGCAGCAGGGCGGAAAGCATCCCCGTGGGGGCCCACGGCACGGTGAAGGGAATCCGCAGTAGCTCCCGGAAGAGCAGTGGAACCTTCAGGCAGGTGAAGACCGTGGCAGTGCCAGCCCTGGCTCCGTCCCATGCCTTCTCCCCACGCTGCAGCTGCACTGGCAAGGGGAGTGGAGGCAGAAGCCCCCGAATGCCACGTGGGGTCTTTGTCGCCACCCACTTGTCTCCTGCAAGGCTTCAGGGGGGGAGAAGGCAGCAGAGGGTGCGGCAGGGAGGAAACTCCTGTGACTCCTCCAGTGACAGCCGAGAAAGCTCACCCTTCCCAGACAAGTCACCAAGAAGCTGAAGGGGACAGAGGTCCCTTCTAGGAAGCACTGAAGACCGGAAACCCATCCCGGATCAGAGACTCAGAAACTAAGCACAGAAACGGACAGCCCTCCGAAAATGAATTCAGGAAGAAAACATCAGAAAAGAATTGCTTTTGGAAATGAATAAATTGCAAGGTGCCCAAGACCCTCATTAAAGTCGGAGGAGAGGCACTGAGGGCAGGGAAAACAAGATGAAAGAAGACGGTTAACTGCGGAACACGGCACAGAATGTGGAAGATGAAAGAAGACGGGAAACTGCTGAACACGGCACAGAATCCAGAAGATGGGCCAAGAAGGGCTGCTGTTTGAGTCTTTGAAGAGGTGAAACAGAGCTAGCATTTAAGACTCTTGTCCAAGGAAGCTTTGCAGAAAAAGACCTGAACCTCCCACATGGAACGTACATCTGGGAAAATTAAACCAGAGTGGGCGCGGTGGCTCACACCTGTAATCCTAGCACTCTAGGAGGCTGAGGTGGGCAGATCACCTGAGGTCAGGAGTTTGAGACCAGTCTGGCTAACATGGTGAAACCCCGTCTCTACTGAAAATACAAAAATTAGCCAGTCGTGGTGGCACATGCCTGTAATCCCAGCTACTCAGAAGGCTGAGGCAGGAGAATCGCTTGAACCCAGGAGGCGGAGGTTGCAGTGAGCTGAGATCGTGCCACTGCACTCCAGCCCAGGCGACAGAGCAAGACTCCCTCTCCAAAAAAAGACCTTTTCTCAAGAAAAAAAATTTTTTCTTTGAGACGGAGTCTCAGTCTGTCACCCGGGCTGGAGTGCAGAGGCACGATTTGGGCTCACTGTAAGCTCCGCCTCTCAGGTTCATGCTATTCTCCCACCTCAGCCTCCAGAGTAGCTGAGGTTACAAGGCGCCCACCACCACGTTTGGCTAATTTTGTTTTTGTATTTTTAGTAGAGAGGGGGTTTCACCCTGTTAGCCAGGATGGTCTCGATCTGACCTCAGGTGATCCGCCAGCCTTGGCCTCCCAAAGTGCTGGGATTACAGGCGTGAACCACTGTGCCCGGCGAAAATAATTTTTTTTTTTTTGAGACGGAGTCTCACTCTGTCACCCAGGCTGGAGTGCAGTGGCCGGATCTCAGCTCACTGCAAGCTCCGCCTCCCGGGTTTATGCCATTGTCCTGCCTCAGCCTCCCGAGTAGCTGAGACTATAGGCGCCCGCCACCTCGCCCAGCTGGTTTTCTATATTTTTTAGTAGAGACGGGGTATCACCGTGTTAGCCAGGATGGTCTTAATCTCCTGACCTTGTGATCCGCCTGTCTCGGCCTCCCAAAGTGCTGGGATTACAGGCTTGAGCCACCGCGCCTGGCTGAAAATAATTTTTTTAAAGGTGAGGTCAAGGGTGGAAGACCAGTATCACTGTAATACGTTGTGACAAAGCAGAAATAATGCACCTGTAAGAGTCAGATGGCAAGAGAGAAATGGGCTGATTCCATCGATGGTTTTCCCAGCAGTAGCTTGGGGATAAGGAGTGCCTGTCATGTGTTTTATCTGCTTACCCACATGTTCACCCTTTTCTGATGTTGTTCATTTCTTCTTGCTGATCAGAGATTACATCTGGGATAATTTCCTTTCAGCCTGAAGAACTTCTTCAGTATTTCTTACAGTGCAGCTCGCTTTTTGTTTGTTTTGTTTTGTTTTGAGACAGGATCTGGCCCAGGCTGGTGTGCAGTTGCAGTCATAGCTCCCTGGAGCCTCGACCTCGGGCTCAAGCGATCCTCCCACCTCAGCCTTCCAAGTCTCTGGGACCAGAGACGTGCACCACCACACCCAGCTAATTGTTTTGGGTATTTTTTTTTTCTTAGGTGGAGATAGGGTTGCCTGTCTGGCTCTGTTGTCCAGGCACT
Organism: Theropithecus gelada; assembly: GCF_003255815.1. Lineage (NCBI taxonomy): Eukaryota > Metazoa > Chordata > Mammalia > Primates > Cercopithecidae > Theropithecus > Theropithecus gelada. Next base: position 1,891,311 of record NC_037687.1, read on the forward strand.
TTAGGAGGATGAGGTGGGCAAGTGACCCTGGGATTACAGGTGTGAGTTACCATGCCGGGCCGAGTGCAGCTTTGGCGCTAACAAATTACCAATTATCTCAGCTTTTCGTTCCCTGAAAAAAATACTGATTTCACCTTTCTTTTTTTTTTTTTTTTTTTTTTTGAGACAGAGTCTCGCTCTTTCACCCAGGCTGGAGTGCAGTGGCCGGATCTCAGCTCACTGCAAGCTCTGCCTCCCAGGTTTATGTCATTCTCCTGCCTCAGCCTCCCGAGTAGCTGGAACTACAGGCGCCCGCCACCTCGCCTGGCTAGTTTTTTGGATTTTTTAGTACAGATGGGGGTTTCACCGTGTTAGCCAGGATGGTCTCGATCTCCTGATCTCGTGATCTGCCCGTCTCAGCCTCCCAAAGTGCTGGGATTACAGGCTTGAGCCACCATGCCTGGCATCACCTTTCTTAATAAGGATGTTTTTGCCGGGAGTGGCATTCCAGGTTGACAAAGTGTTTGTGACAGGGTCTTGCTGTGTTACCCAGGCTGGAGTACAGCGGCACGATCTCTGGCTCACTGCAGCCTCCGCCTCCCAGGTGCAAGCAGTTCTCCTGCCCCAGCCTCCCGAGTAGCTGGGATTACAGGCGCCTGCCACCACACCTGGATAATTTTTATGTTTTTAGTAGAGTCGGGATTTCACCATGTTGGCCAGGCTGGTCTCGAACTTCCTGACCTCAAGTGATCCGCCCGCCTCGGCCTCCGGAAGTGCTGGGATTACAGGCGTGAGCCAGCATGCCCTGCTGACAAAGTTTGTTGGTCAGGCGCAGTGGCTCACGCCTGTAATCCCAGCACTTTGGGAGGCCGAGACGGGTGGATCATGAGGTCGGGAGATCGAGACCATCCTGGCCAACATGGCAAAACCCCGTCTCTACTAAAAATACGAAAAAACTAGCCGGGCATCGTGGCGGGCTTCTGTAGTCCCAGCTCCTCGGGAGGTCGAGGCAGGAGAATGGCATGATCCTGGGAGGCAGAGCTTGCAGTGAGCCGAGATCGCGCCACTGCACTCCAGCCTGGGCAGCAGAATAAGACCCCGTCTTAAAAAAAAAAAAAAAGTATGTGGGTCAGCGTCTTTCATTCATTCTGGAAAATTCGTGGTTATCATATAGCTTAAGCATTCTCTCGCCTTCTGGGACTCCACTTACACATACATTAGACCCTTTGTGCCACGTATCTCTGTTCTGTTTGTCCATTTTTTTAGTCACTGTGGTTCACCTTGCATGTTTTTTGTTTGTTTTTGAGACAAATTCTTGCTCTGTTGCCCAGGCTGGAGTGCAGTGGTGAGATCTTGGCTCACTGGCAAGCTTCGCCTCCTGGGTTCACGCCATTCTCCTGCCTTAGCCTCCCAAGTAGCTGGGACCACAGGCATCCACCACCATGCCTGGCTAATTTTTTTTTTTTTTTTTTTTTTTTTTTGAGACAGAGTCTGGCTGTTGCCCAGGCTGGAGTGCAGTGGCCGGATCTCAGCTCACTGCAAGCTCCGCCTCCCGGGTTCACACCATTCTCCTGCCTCAGCCTCCCGAGTAGCTGGGACTACAGGCGTCTGCCACCTAGCCCGGCTAGTTTTTTTTTTGTTGTTGTTGTTGGTTTTTAGTAGAGACGGGGTTTCACCGTGTTAGCCAGGATGGTCTTGATCTCCTGACCTCGTGATCCACCTATCTCGGCCTCCCAAAGTGCTGGGATTACAGGCTTGAGCCACCGCGCCCGGCCTTTTTTTTTTTTTTTTAGGTAGAGACAGGGTTTCATCCTGTTAGCCAGGATGGTCTTGATCTCCTGACCTCGTGATCTGCTCACCTCGGCCTTCCAAAGTGCTGGGATTACAGGCATAAGCCACCACACGTGGCTTTTTTTTTTTTTTTTTTTTGAGACAAGAGTCTCTCTCTGTCTCCCTGGGTGGAGTGCAGTGGCACAATCTCGGCTCATTGCAATCTCTGCCTCCCAGGTTCAAGTGATTCTCCTGACTCAGTCTCCCAAGTAGCTGGGATTACAGGCACCCGCCACCATGCCTGGCTAATTTTTATATTTTTATAGAGACGAGGGTTTAACCATGTTGGCCAGGCTGGTCTCGAACTCGTGACCTCAGGTGATCACCTGCCTTGGCCTCCCAAAGTGCTGGGATTGCAGGCGTGAGCCACCACGCCCAGCCTGTCATTTTTGAATGGATGCTGGATGTTATAAATGACAGATGGTGGAAGCTGGTGCTGATGTGTCTTCACAGGGCTGTGTTTTCTTTTGGCAGGGGCCAGCGTAACAGCAGCTCACTGAGACCCCACCAGGGTTTTGTTTTGGAGTGATGAGGGCTTGCTTCAGTTCTGTCCTCCCCCAGGGGTGTTGCCCTAGCTCCTGGTGTGTGGCCCTTCTGATGTCTTCATTAGAAGCCCAAGGTCCTTCTAATATTTATTTTTGTAGAGATGGGGTCTTGCTGTGTTGCCCAGGCTCGAACTCCTGGTTCCAAGCAGTCCTGCCTCAGCCTCCCAAAGTGCTGGGATTGCAGGTGTGAGTTACCACGCCTGGCCCTCAGGGTGTTCAGCAAGGCCCCCTACCCCGCCAGGCTCCATCTCCATTGCCTCTTCCCGGCAGCGCACACTGTGCAAATCTGCTCAGCCTTCAGCCTTCTGGCAACTGTTTGCTGCTGTTTTTTTGTTTTTTGTTTTTTTTAAAGGAGTCTTGCTGTCTCGCCCAGGCTGGAGTGCAATGGCACCATCTCAGCTCACTGCAACCTCCACCTCCCAGGTTAAAGCAATTCTCCTGCCTCAGCCTCCCAAGTAGCTGGGATTACAGGTGCCCGCCACCACGCCTGGCTAATTTTTGTGTTTTCAGTGGAGACGGGATTTCACCTTGTCGGCCAGGTTGGTCTAGAACTCCTGACCTCAGGTGATTCACCTGCCTTGGCCTCCCAAAGTGCGGGGATTACAGGTGTGAGCCGCTGCCGCGCCCGGCCTTGCTGCCGGGTTTCTTGTTATCTTGCCCTGCGTGTGTGCTCCTGAGGCAGCAGCCAACGGCGTGACTCCTCTGGCCATCAAGGCCAGAACTGAGCACTTCCTGCTTTCTCTCTGTCCCTCACATCCACGGTCCCCCAGCAGCCAGCAGGACCTCCCCAAGTGTAAATCGGCACACACTTCCATTGCATTTGGGTTGGGGGGAGGTGTTGAGTCAGGGTCTTGCTCTTGCCCAGGTGGGAGGGCAGTGGTGCAATCACTGCTCACTGCAGTCCCGACCTCCCGGGCTTAAGCATGGGCTGTGGGTACTCGAGGAGGAGGGTCTCGCGGTGCTGGCGAACCAGACCCGGGGTTCAGGGCCTCTCTCCAGAGTACAGGACATCCCTCACCCACTGTAGCCAGGACAGCGGGGCGGAGATTGAAGGGGAGCGAAGGAGAGCAAAGGGGAGAGAAGCAGCATGCGCTCAGGGCAGGTGTGTTTGTTTCTTTATTTAAAAAAATCATCTGGGGGTGGTCGGAGGAGGACACCCCTCCCATGGCTTTGGGGAGGACGCAGGTTCCAGGAGTCACAGGGCAGAAACACGCAGGGTGGGTGGGGGCGTGGCCTGGGGTGGGGAGGGGCTGTGCCCCCCCAGCACCTGGGGGTGGCTCCCGCGGCACCAGGCGGGCTAGGGCAACGGTATGTACAGGCGAGCAGTGCCCCTGGACCCGGTCGGGGCCAGCTGGAGCCCCATCCTGCAGCAGGGGAGCTCTGGGGCACAGGGTCTGAGTCCCACGCTGGGCTGCAGGGGCCACGAGGGCCGTCCAGGGAGGCTGGACAGCGGGGGCCCTTGGCTGGGCCCATCAGGTGGATGAGAACGGACACTGCAAACCGCTCACCACCTGGGCTAGGGCTAGGGCTAGGGCTAGGCCTATCCAGCAGGGGCCATCACCACACTGAATCCCGCGCGGAACTCAGGCCGGCATCCAGGCAGTGGGAACACCCTGCAGGCTGGGGTTGGGTGGCCTCGGGCATGTGACAGGTGGGGCCTCAGTGTCCCAATAAACGGACAGGAACTAAAGGAATGCAAGGTCTGGAACCCATGGCTCTGGGAGCGGTGCCACCAGGCTGGCTCCTAGCAGAGAAATGGGAATCGCAAATGCATTGCAATGTGCAGTGAAGAAACATGGGGACGCCGCGTACCGCCGTCAGACGACGTGGGCAGGCGCCCTGAGCGGCGGGCCTGTGGGCCCTGGCCCAGGCCAGCACAGCCCTGTCCCCAGTCCTGAGGGATTGTCTCCACAGGGCCTGGCCACTGACCTGGCCACCTCCCCGGCTGCCCTGATCCAGCAGCCGCACTCGTGGTGGTGAACGCAGGGCAACCCCTTCCTGATGCTGAGAAAGGTGGCGTGGACTGGACAGATGGCCCTGGGGAAACACTGGGCCTGGCACCACGTGGGGGGCCCCAGCAGCGGATGATGGCCTGGGGCTGCAGCTGTCCCCATGGAGGGAGGGCGACGGCAGAGCAGCCCAGGTGTAGATGACCTCGGGGCCCCTGTGGTCCCCACAGAGGGAGAGCGGTGTCGGGTGGCCCAGGTGTAGAAGATGACCTTGGGGCCCCAGCCTTCCCCACACAGGGAGGGCGGTGTCGCTGTCGGACAGCCTAGGTGTAGAAGATGACCTCGGGGATCTGGCCGTCCTCCACGGATGTGCCATTGTTGTTTCCGGCCGCGTAGCAAAAGGTGAAGCAGGTCTTGGCACCCGTGGTGGGCGACTCGTGTGTCACCTTGCGCAGGCCTTTGGTGCCGTAGTGGGAGTCTGGGCCCTGTGGGGGATGGGGTACAGTGAGGTCAAGGACCTCCAGGCCGGGATGCCCCAGGTGTGGACAGGGCGAGGCCCCAACTGGGCCAGGGTGGCCACGTCTGGAGAGTGTCGGCTGTGTCCTGGGGGCCTCAGGATGGGCCAGAGACTCCCATGGAGGGACCCCACTCCCCAGTGGCACACCTTGAGCGTGGCGCAGGCCGTGTAGTTGACGTTGGGCAGCACCTCCACCGGCTCCTTGAACATGACGCGGAAGGTGCTGGCTGAGCCGTCGCAGCTGAATCCCGTGTCGTTCTGGCCTAGGACAGTGTTGCTGTCGGTGTGAATAATCTGCAGGGAGGTGGGAGGCTCAGGCCTGGGGAGGGCTGACAGGGACCCCTCGAGGCCCAGCCCACCTGCCTAGGGTGGGCAGTGCAGGGACCAGGGCCAGGGGTTCGGCCAGGGTTCCATGGAGGTGGGCACAGGACATGGGCCGGAGTGCGGCCTGGGGAGGCAGCTTGGGACGGGTACCTGGATGTTCACTTGGTAGTCGGTGGGCCCGTGGATGGATCCGTACAGCCCAAATCCCACCACGAAGATGCGCTTGTTGACTGAGAACCTGTGGTGGCAGATAACAGGCAGCCATGTGGATGCCCAGGGACAGCCTAAGGTGAGCTGGGGCTGGCCCACCCCCCGCACCTCTGTCATCCCTGAGTCCTGTCACCCCCATGCCCGCCCCCCTACTCTGCCTCCATGATCCCTGAGTCCTCCACCCCCATGCCCAGTAACACCACACTGTGCCTTCATCATCCCTGAGTCCTCCACCCCCACGCTTGCCCCCCATCTCCATCATCCCTGAGTCCTCCACCCCCATGCCCGGCCCCCCCCCCCGCCCCTGTCATCCCTGAGTCCTCCACCCCCATGCCCAGCCCCCCTTCGCCTACGTCATCCCTGAGACCTCCACCCCATGCCCGGCGCCCCCCACCTCCACCCCGAGCCCCACCTGATGCGGTCGCTGGTCCCGCTGTAGCCCCAGCGACTCTCCACCTGCTGGAAGCGGTTGATGCTGCACTCCTTCCCGCGCAGGCAGCAGCGGGGCCGGTCAATGAACTCCACTCGCGGCTTGGGGTTCACGGTGAAGTGCAGGAAAAGGCTGACGACCTCGCGGTCCACCAGGATGCCCGACTGTGCTGGGCCTGTGGTACAGTGAGGGCGTGGGGGAGGGCCCGGAAGGACACGCTCCTTCTCCCTAAGATGGCCGCGTCGGACTTTCAAGGTGCAGGGACCTGCGCAGCCCCTCCCCAGGGGACCAGCCATCAGCCACGGCCCCTGCTGCCTGGGCTTTTGGAGAGAGGTCCCAGGGCAGAGACCAGAGGCTGACAGATACGCTCACTCAGGGGCAATGTCTCAGGGTCTGGCCCCGTCGTAGGGACCACCCGTGACTTCACTGTGGGGGGGGGGGGGACTCCACTGCCTGTTTTCTCAGGGCCACTGGCTGGGAAGGGTCACTGCAGCTCCCCGATAGGCCTGTACCCCACAGCCTGCAGCCCTGGCTTCTAGAAACAGCCTTGGGGGTTCCTCTCCACGTGGGGCCTAGGCGGCCACCTTCCAAAGCGCTTACGCCCCCAGGGGTGATGGCTAGCACAGCCCAGGCAGGCTCCAAGAGCCAGGCTCTTAATCCAGGTGGGGAGTGGTGACAGGCAGAAGGGCCATGCATGGGATATGAAGGGGCTCTGGGCAGGGAGGGGTGGCTGGGAGGGGCAGAACTGAGGCTCCACCATCCACCCCCAGGAGTGCTGGGACACGGTGAGCATCCTCTGCTCTGATGAGAGCAGCCCCGCCCACCTGAGACCTAATCACTCATCAGCCAAGGTGGGCTCAATTCTGCATCCCTCAGCTGCAAGCCAGCCCAACGCACAGTTTAATAACTGGCGAGAAACAGACCATTATGGGTTAAGTGAATTAGGAAGGCTGAGTATCAAAACTGAATAAACAATGTTAACAATTTTTTTTTTTTGAGACTGAGTTTTGCTGTTGTTGCCCAGGCTGGAGTGCAATGGCGTAATCTTGGCTCACTGCAACATCCATCTTCCGGGTTCAAGCAGTTCTTCTGCCTCAGCCTCCCGCGTAGCTTAGTTTACAGGCACCCGCCACCACGCCCAGCTAATTTTGAATTTTCAGGAGAGATGGGGTTTCACCCTGTTGGTCAGTCTGATCTCGAACTCCCAACCTCAAGTGATTCCCCCCCAACTTGGCCTCACAAAGTGCTGGGATTACACGTGAGAATGACCAAGGCTGGCCAACAATTTTTTTTTTTGAGACGGAGTTTCACTCTTGTTGCCCAGGCTGGAGTGCAGTGGCATGATCTCGGTTCACCACAACCTCTGCCTCCTGGGTTCAAGCGATTCTCCTGCCTGCCTCAGCCTCCTGAGTAGCTGGGATTACAGGCGCCCGCCACCACACCTGGCTGATCAACAATTGTATTCTTAAAAAGTATATATCTGGCCAGGCTTGGTGGCCCACGCCCATAATCCCAGCACTTTGTGAGGCCGAGGTGGGAGGATGGCTGGAGCCCAGTTCATGACCAGCCCGGGCAACATCACAAAACCCTGTCCCTACAAAAAATATAAATATAAGCCTTGTGTGGTGGTGGCACCTGTGATCCCAGCTACTCTGGAGTCTGAAGCAGGAGGATCACTTGAGCCCAGGAAGTCGAGGCTGCAGTGAGCTGTGACTGCACCACTGCACCCCAGCCTGGGCGACAGACTGAGAACCTGCTGCTAAGTCTGGCGACCTTCAGTCAAGCGAGAGCAGAGGCCGTGTGGACCTGGGGAAGGCCAGACGGCGAGTGTGCACCAGCCACAGGGCTCTGTCCCAGCCCCTTATGGAACGTAAGAGCTGGATGGCGTCAGGCAGTGAGCAGCCACATGAGGGCAGGAGGCATCATTAGGGCTGCCCCTCACGTCACCCTAGAGGCCAGGCCCTGCAGCAGGGGACCCCAAGGCCCACTCATGGGAGCAGGACAGCTGCCCCGGCCATTGTCAGAGCCTTCCTGGGCTTGTCATGGACACTGGTACCTGCACCAGCAGGTAGCACAAGAGCCCGAGACGGGGACTCCCTTCCCTCCTGGGGAGATGCCACCAAAACACAGCTGGATGGACATGGGGGGCGGGGGACTGGCAATGCGTACAGTGGGGACAGAGCAGCCAGGCCGGGGCTAACAGACGGCCCTGTGGACGTGCCCTCACAAGCCAGGTTTCTTCCTATCTTTATACTCCAGGCATCTGCCAGGCTTTCTGCAGTGAACTTGGGGGCGCTATCCTCGGTACCCAGGTGCCCACCTGTGTGCCACTCCCCCCTCAAGCCAGCCCCTGAGCCCCTGAGCTCTGTTACCTGCAGCAAACTCCTCGATGGTCATGAGTGGGAAGCGGATGAGGCCCAGGGCCTTGCCCAGAACCTTCCGCCTGTTTTCCGGTGTCACCTGCAGCTGCTGCCGCTGACACTCAGCCTCAGACCAGCGGACAACGGCATTGAACAGCCGCACCTCACGGATGCCCAGTGTGTCACGCTCCAGGACGGCCACCAGCGTGTCTGCGGGGTGGAGGAAGGGGCTGTGTGAACATGACACCCTGTCCACCCTGCAGGAGGCAGTGAGACTAACGTGAGGACCAACAATTAAAGCCGGGCTGGCAACTATGGCCCGTGGCCCAAACCTGGCCCTGTGCTTGTGTTTATAAATAAAGCTTTATTGACACATGACCATGCCCCTTCATTTTCCTAGGCTGTGGTTACTTTTAGCCACAAGGACAGACTTGAGTAGTTTTGACAACAGCTGTTTAACAACAAAGTCAAAACCATGGGCCATCGGAGGACGAGACGGTCACCATCAGCTGGGATGGTGGGGTCTGGCCTGTGGCCTCCCGGCCAAGGCCCCAGACTCCCCTGGGGCTGTGCTGGACCCGAGCTCCTGACCCACTGCAAGTGGTGAGACCCCAGCTCACCTGTGCAGCTCCCCCAGGGAACCCCCAGCCCCAAAGCTCCCACTGTCGATCCCCAGACCCTCCTGCCAAGGCCCTGCTGGGATTCCCACACCTGGGCTCCTGGACCCTTACCCAGGTCAATGTCAGTGAAGCCCTCTGCGGTGATGGCATCTGCAGTGTTTTTGTCGATGTTCTCCAGGCACAGGCTGGCCAGCTGTGGTTCATCGAAGAGTCGCGCCTGGCAAGAGACATTGATGGGGGCGTGGCAGGGACATCAGCACCCAGCCCTCGGCAGATCCCCAGTGTGGAGCTGGCTTAAATGCAGCCCTGACCGCACAGGCCTTCCTGAGCGTGGCCAGGAGCCACTGGGGTCTCAGCCACCAGGCCGGCCCTGCCGTGGGCCCAGAGACCCCCGTGTGACTGCTGAGTGGGGCGGGAGAGTCGGGGCGTTCCCTCTCAGGACCTCAGAGGCCAAGGAAAGAAGAAAAAGATGCTCAGGTCCCTGTCGGCAGGGCCTGCTGCTTTAGGCAAAAGGGGCACTGCAGCTGCACTTGGGGGGCAGCAGGGCCCAGGACCCCGAGTGGCAGGCAGAGGTGAGGCGGCCAGGGTCGACCCGGTGAAGCTTCCGGATCACAACACGCCCTTGGCCACCTGTGGTGGGAGGGGCTATGTCCCTGGCAGCTCCATCCCAAGACACACAGCAGACATGACTCCTGACAGGTGACAGAGCTGGACATCGCCTGTGCTCTTAGGGAAACTGAGGCTGTTAGTGGAAGGTGCTGGAAGGGCCTATGCCAGCAGGGACACGGGCAGGCCTTTCTGCAGGCATTCCCCCTGAGGACACCTCTCAAGCGGGTTTGCAGTGGTTTTAGGAGCAGGGAGGCTGAGGCAGCCACAAGACAAAGCTCGGGGCGTGAACTCCAGGCACCTCTCAGGTCAGGCAGAGGCCCCTCGGGCAAGATGACCACAGATGACCCGGACAAGAAACCCCTCCCTCTGGGAGTCCGGATCCTCTGCATCTGACCTGCCAGGTTGGAGAGGGAGAAGGTTCTGGGTCTTTTCCAGGATGCTGGACCCCCGAAGCCCACTGGAGGACCTAGTGCTGCTGTCCCCTCTGGCCGCCCTCCACCCCCGACCAGGAGTTCACAGCTCCCAAGCGGCCGTCCACCTGTCCTGGCCCCATGTCCTCCTCTCAGCCTCCCTGGCCTGCACGACCTCCCCAGCTCCCACCCGTTGGGCTGCACAGAGCCCAACTGGGGTCCCCTGAGATCCCCGGCCCTGCTCTGTCTACCTGACATTTCCTTAGAGAGAGACGGAAAGTTCTCTCTTTTTTTTTTGTTTCTTTTTCTTTAGCCAGGCGTGGTGGTGGGGACCTGTAATCCCAGCTACTCTGGAGGCTGAGGCAGCAGAATCGCTTGAACCCTGGAGGCGGAGGTTGCAGTGAGCTGAGATCATGCCATTGCACTCCAGCCTGGGCAACAAGAGAAACCCGTCTCAAAAAAAAACATTATTTTACTTTTTTTGAGAGACAGGGTCTCACTCTGTCACTCAAGCTGGAGTGCAGCGGCGCCATCTCCACTCACTGCAGCCTCAACCTCCTGGGCTCAGGCGATCTTCCTGCTTTGGAGCCCCAGGTAGCTGAGATTACAGACACGCACCACCATGCTTGGCTAATTTATGAAAATTCTTTTTTTTTTTTTTTTTTAGTAGACATGGGGTTTTACCATGTTGGCCAGGCTGGTCTCAAACTCTTCACCTCTGGTAATCTGCCTGTCTCAGCCTCCAGACTAGTTGGGATTACAGGTGCCCGCCACCACTCCAGGCTCATTTTTGTATTTTTAGTAAAGACGAGATTTCCCCATGTTGGCGAGGCTGGTCTGGAACGCCTGACCTCAGGTGATCCGCCCGCCTCAGCCTCCCAATGTGCGGGGATTACAGGCGCGAGCCACAGCGCACGGCACAAAACACATTTTACTACCAGACAGGATCCTGCTGCCTCCAGGGCCCGCCCCGGTCCCGCCTCCAGCCCGGGCCCGCCCCCACCCCGTCCTGCCTCCAGCCAGGCCTGGCCCCGCCCCTGCCCCGTGCCGGCTCCGCCCCGTGCCAGCCCCGCCCCGTGCCGGCCCCGCCCACCTGCGTGAGCAGCATGAAGGCGTTGTCGGCTCGCAGGTTCTTCTTCAGGAACTCCACGCAGTGGGCCTCCAGCGCTGGCACCGCGTACTTCTTGGCGGTGTATAGCGTGGTCATCACCGTCTCCGGGCCGATCTGCACCTCGTCCGAGTAGAGAAACCTGCAGAGGCAACGCGGGTGGCCGTGAGATGGGACCGCCATGCCCGCCCCCAGGGGACAGCGTCAGAGGACCACTCAGACCTGGCCGCCTGCCCTTGAGCCTGCAGGGCCCAAACGCCCCACATCAGGCTCCCCGAGGAACCTTCCAGAATTAGCCCTTGTCTGTTGCCCTCTGACCTAGGGACATAACTTGGCAAGGCAGTCACCCATGAAAACAAGAGGCTGAACCCATCCACACAGCACACACCCGGAAGCGTCTACACAGCCTGTCTAGTTCTTCCCGGGATGCCCCAGGAGAGGGCACTGGGAGCTGGGTGTCTCCTCCTTGGGCGCCTTTTCCATGAGGAACTCTTGGTTCCCCACCTCAGGCCCCACCGAAAACCTCAACCACTTCTGGGTGATCACAGAACCCAACACACTAATTAGGCTCATGGATAATCATGAACGCTATTGCTGTATGCCAGCGAGGGGTCCACACCACACTGAACACGATGCCAGCCAGTGGCCCACACTGAATATAGATCAGAAGTTGGGCCGATCGGCCGGGCGCGGTGGCTCAAGCCTGTAATCCCAGCACTTTGGGAGGCCGAGACGGGCGGATCACAAGGTCAGGAGATCGAGACCATCCTGGCTAACACGGTGAAACCCCGTCTCTACTAAAAAAAAATACAAAAAACTAGCCGGGCGAGGTGGCGGGCGCCTGTAGTCCCAGCTACTTGGGAGGCTGAGGCAGGAGAATGGCGTAAACCTGGGAGGCGGAGCTTGCAGTGAGCTGAGATTCGGCCACTGCACTCCACCCTGGGCGACAGAGCAAGACTCCGTCTCAAAAAAAAAAAAAAAAAAAAAAAAAGAAGTTGGGCCGATCAAAAATAGAAGCAAAGGCCGGGCCTGGTGGCTCACACCAGTAATCCCCACACTTTGGGAGGCTGAGACAGGCAGATCACCTGAGGTCAAGAAGTTCCAGACCAGCCTGGCCAACATGGTGAAACCCCGTCTCTACTAAAAATACAAAAATTAGCCGGGCGTGGTGGCAGGCACCTGTAATCCCAGCTACTCAGGAGGCTGAGGCAAGAGAATCGCTTGAACCCAGGAGGCAGAGGTTGCAGTAAGCCAGGATCAAGCCACTGCACTCCAGCCATGGTGGCAGAGTGCTACTCCAAATAAAAAAAAAAAAAAATTTTTTTCTCAGGTGGATCACCTGAGGCCAGGAGTTTGAGACCAGCCTGGCCAACATAGAGAAACGCTGTCTCTACTGAAAACAAAAATGAGCTGGGTGTGGTGGTGAACGCCTGTAATCCTAGGTACTTAGGAGGCTGAGGCAGGAGAATCACTTGAACCAGGAAGGTGGAGGTCGCAGTGAGCTGAGATCACACCACTGCACTCCAGCCTGGGCAACAGAGCGAGATTCTGTCTCAAAAAAAAAAAAAAAAAAGAAAAGAAAAACAAAAGGTGTCTCTGGAACCCCTCACTGCACAGGAACACAGTTCTAGAAATCTCCACCAAGCCAGGGCCTCTGAGGTGGTGTCAGACAGGGTCTGCGTTCTCTGAGGTCCCCCTCCCCGCACCCGGCTCCCCAGCAGGAAGCATCCGGAAGCGTTACTTGAGCAGTGCGAGGAAGGCAGCGGGTTCCACGTCGGGCAGCTCGATCTCTGTGGACGTTGTGGCCATTCCCCCGTTGAACATGGCATCAAAGACGGCACTGCCCACAGCCAGCACGAACCTGGCACGGGAGAGAGGAGGCCCTGGTTAACCCCATGGCCGCCACCCCATGGCGGGGAGGGCCTGCCCGGTATCTTGGATGACCACCCCACCAGGGCTCCCCACCAGCCCCCAGCAGGCATGTGCCAGGCCCCCTGATGGCAGAGGCTTCTGGAAGGGGCCTGGGACAGCAGGAGGGTGATGCAGATGGACCCACGGCAAGGACAGACAGGGCTGGGACCATGCCCTGGACCACACAGGGCCTCACACTCTGCCAGCCCTCACCATCCTCTTTCCTTCCAGGTGTCAGGCACGCATTCACGCATTCCCACATGCATGCATGCATTCATTCACAGATGTGTTCATTCACTCGCTCATTCATTCACATGTTCATTCATTAACTCATTCATTTCCATGTACATTCACTCACTCATACACATACACTCACTCATTCATCCACACATGCATTCATTGACCCACTGATTCATTCCCATGGGCGTGCATTCACACGCTCATTTATGACTCGCATTCATTCACTTTCTCATTCATTCACTTTCTCATTCATCGCACTCATTCGCTCACTCATTCATCCAACACGTGAATTTATTCACTCATTCACCCATTCACACACACATTCATTCATTCCCACATGCACTCATCCACTTATTCAGCCTCATTATTCACTCACTGATTCACACATTCATCTACTCTCTATCACTTTCCCGCTCACGCATTCCCTCATCGGCACACACTTTCCCAGGGAGTCAGCTACAGGCACAGGGCCTGGCCTGAGGGAGACAGACAAGGACCAAGTGGCCGAACAGCCCCCACTGAGTGAGGGAAGAGAGAGGAGCGTGGTCCTGTTCGGAACACAAGGCCCAGGGAAGCCTTGTGGGGTCATCTGAGCCACCACGCTGGTGGGGAAGGGCATCAAGGCCCAGGGAACAGCAGCAGCATGGGAGGAGCGTTAGGAGGCACCAGGGGCAGCCCCAGCTGGGAAAGCGGTGGCTGTGAGGACGCTGTGGGTTCTGCCCCGTGTGGAGCACAGGCTCCCTATAGGACCCACTCAGTGGCTCAGATCCTCCGTGTCGCAACAGGCAGGAGGGTGCGGTGGGCACAGGAAGGCTGCTGGTGCCTCCCGAGCCTCCGCAAGAGCCAGCTATGAAGCCGCGTTTGGCCAGGTCTGTATGGGGCGCGAAGGACTCCATGGCTCCCAGGCTCAGGACGCCACTCTGTGCTGTCCATGTACGGTCCCCAGGGCCCGCCGCCATGATGGCCTCCCAGGGGGCTGAGACCACACACAGCATAGGGGGTCCCGGACACTCAGCAGGTGCACAGACACTCGCGGGGCGGGTTCATAGACGCTCGCGAAGTCGCGCGGCGGAGCACCTGCCCCAGGACGTGGCGATCCCTGCGTCACCTCTTCCCCACCTGTCCCCTTCCACGGCTCCCACCACAGCAAACGCCGGCTCTGAACAGCCTCTCCCCGCCCGGAAAGCTCCGGAGCTGCAGGTGGTTCCGCCCGGATGGGACCTGCTTCTCACTCCTGCACGGCTCCACCTCCAGGCCCCGCTGGGCGACCTCCACACAGCTCCCCGGAAAGCCCCCGCCTTCCGGGGAGAAGCTCCTCGCTCTCCTCCCACCGCCGCCCCCGCAGGCCCTCAGCCCATCCAGTCCAGCCCAGCGCTTGACTGCGCCCGAGAGTCGGGTCAGAAACCAAGGCAGTGGCTTCCACACGGACCCCGACCACAGCGTCCACATCCGCCCGGAAACTCGGAATGCGACGCCCCGTGGAAATGGGCCCGTGCTAACACCATGAGTCAGGACGAAGGTGCCGGGGAAGGTGGGCCCTAACCAGTGGCTGGTGTCCTTGGAAGGAGGAGACACGGGCCGGGCACGGTGGCCCGGGCCTGTCATCCCAGCATGTGGGAGGCCAAGGCGGGAGGATCGCTTGAGCCCAGGAGTTTGAGACCACCCTGGGCAACACAGTGAGACCCCATCTCTACAAAAACATCGAAAATTAGCCAGGCGGCCGGGCGCGGTGGCTCAAGCCTGTAATCCCAGTACTTTGGGAGGCCGAGACGGGGGGATCACGAGGTCAAGAGATCGAGACCATCCTGGCTAACCCGGTGAAACCCCCGTCTCTACTACAAAAATACAAAAAAAACTAGCTGGGCGAGGTGGCGGGCGCCTGTAGTCCCAGCTACTCGGGAGGCTGAGGCAGGAGAATGGCGTAAACCCGGGAGGCGGAGCTTGCAGCGAGCTGAGATCCGGCCACTGCACTCCAGCCTGGGCGACAGAGGGAGACTCTGTCTCAAAAAAAAAAAAAAAAGAAAATTAGCCAGGCATGGTGGTGAGCAACTGCAATCCTAGCTACTCAGGAGGCTGAGGCAGGAGGACTGCTTGAGCCCAGGACGTCAAGACTTCAGAGAGCCAGGATTGTGCCACCGCACTCCAGCCTGGGTGACAGAAGAAGACCCTGTCTCAAAAAAAAAAAAAAAAAAGGCCAGGGGCAGTGGCTTATGCCTGTAATCCCACCACTTTGGGAGGCCAAGGCAGATCACCTGGGGTCAGGAGTTTGAGACCAGCCTGGCCAACATGGTGAAACCCCATCTCTACTAAAAATACAAAAATTAGCCGGGCATGGTGGCGGGCGCCTGTAATCCCAGCTACTCAGGAAGCTGAAGCAGGAGAATCGCTTCAACCTGGGAGTCAGAGGTTGCAGTGAGCTGAGATTGCGCCATTGCACTCCTGCTTGGGTGACAGACCAAGACTCCGTCTCAAAAAAAAAAAAAAGACACAGAGTGAGTGTCTGCATGGAGACAGACGCAGGGACTGGAGCGATGCGGCTACAGGCCAAGGACATCTGGAGCCCCCAGAAGCTGGGTGGGGCAAGAGGATCCTCCCTTGAGCCTCCAGAGGGAGCACTGCCCTGGGACGCCTTGATCCATGATCCTGGGCTCCAGGACTGGCAGAGGATGAACCCACTGAGTTTGACCCCAGTGTGTGGGCATTGGGACTGCCACCCGCCCGTCTGCCCTCCTGGCTGCATCCTCGGCGGCCCAGGCCTCAGGGCCCTGCACCACCATCACCCACAGCCGGTGACCCAGGACAAACGCTTCCCTCCCACATGATGTTCCAGAAATAGAGTACCTGTGCGTGGGACGTCTCTTTCTTGATTTAAAAATGCATCTTGGTCTCCTGTGGGGAAAACCTTTGAGGAGGGTTCAAAAGCAGAAAGCAGGAGCCACTAAAGTGGGCCCGGCATGCACAGATGGGAATCAGGGAGCCCCCCTGACATGGGCGGGTCCCCAGGCAGCTCTGCCGGCCTCCAAGGCAGGGGCTCCTCCAACACCGAGCCCCTCCCTGGAGACACCCCCATGGGCCTTCCAAACCCCGGGCACCGAAACTGCCTCCTTTGCCCACCGTGAGCACCCAGCCCCACTCCTGGCCCGGTCGGCCCCATGTCATGTGTCTGTAACCCCTTCCTCTTTCAAACAAATCGAGAACACACGGCCACACAAAAACACATCCACAATTGCTCACAGCAGCATGATTCCCAGCTCCGAGCAGGGGAAACCACCAGTGTCCATCGACAGACACGGCGCAGCCACCCACGCGCTGGAACACGACCCAGCCACAAACAGAAACGAGGCTCTGATGCAGGACCTGACACAGATGCACCTTGAGAATGTCACGCTCTATGAGAGACGCCAGGCAGAGAAGGACAAATCCTTGTGATCCACTCCTAGGAGGTGCCCAGAGTCCTCAGATTCAGAGAGACAGAACGTAGGATGGGGGACGGGCGTGGTGGCTCATGCTTGTCATCCCAGCACTTTGGGAGGCTGAGACGGGCAGATCACCTAAGATCAGGAGTTCGAGACCAGCCTGGCCAACATGGTGAAACCCCATTTCTACTAAAAATACAAAAATTAGCCAGGGCCAGGCGCGGTGGCTCACACCTGTAATCCTAGCACTTTGGGAGGCCGAGGCGGGCGGATCACGAGGTCAGGAGATCGAGACCATCCTGGCTGACACGGTGAAATCCCGACTCTAATAAAAATACACAAAATCAGCCGAGTGTAGTGATGGGTGCCTGTAGTCCCAGCTACTCAGGAGGCTGAGGCAGAATGGCGTGAACTTGGGAGGCAGAGCTTGCAGTGAGCCAAGATCGCGCCACTGCCCTCCAGCCTGGGCGACAGAGTGAGACTCCGTCTCAAAAAAAAAAAAAGAAAAAAATTAGCCGGGTGTGGTGGTGGATACCTGTAGTCCCAGCTACTCAGGAGGCTGAGGCAGGAGAATCACTTAGAACCCAGGAGGTGCCAGGCACGGTGGCTCACGCCTGTAATCCCAGCACTTTGGGAGGCCAGGGCAGGTGGCTCACAAGGTCAGGAGATCAAGACCATCCTGGCTAATATTGTGAAACCCCATCTTTACTAAAAATACAAAAACTTAGCCGGGTGTGGTGGCACCCATAATCCCAGATACTCAGGAGGCTGAGGCAGGAGAATAGCTTGAACCGTGGAGGCAGAGGCTGCAGTGAGCTGAGATCGTGCCACTGCACTGCAGCCTGGGCTACAAGAGTGAGACTCCGTCTCAAAAAAAAAAAATAAACAAACCCAGGAGGCAAAGGTGGCAGTGAGCCGAGATCTGCACTCAAGCCTGAACAGCAAGAGTGCAACTCCGACTCAAAAAGAAAAGAAAACAGGTTAAAGACCGAAAGAACTGCATGGTGCACAAAGGGCCAATGATTCCGTGATTTAATCTATGCAATGGAACCTCCATGAAGAGCCCTAAACCACAGAGCTCAGAGCTTCCAAGCTGGTGATTTTGTCCACGTGCCATGAGGGTGGCCGCCCCGAGCCCACAGGACACAGGTGTGGGTGCTCTGATACCCTCTGGACCTGTGAACCTCTTCGTCTGGCTGCAAGATGTCCTTGTTGTTTTTGTTTTTGTTTTTTTCGAGACGGAGTCTCGCTCTGTCACCCAGGCTGGAGTGCAGTGGCCGGATCTCAGCTCACTGCAAGCTCCGCCTCCCGGGTTCACGCCATTCTCCTGCCTCAGCCTCCCAAGTAGCTGGGACTACAGGCGCCACCACCACGGCCGGCTAATTTTTTGTATTTTTAGTAGAGACGGGGTTTCACCGTGTTAGCCAGGATGGTCTCGATCTCCTGACCTCATGATCCGCCCATCTCGGCCTCCCAAAGTGCTGGGATTACAGGTTTGAGCCACGGCGCCCGGCCAGTTTTTATTTTTTTTAGACAGAGTCTCCCTCCGTCGCTCAGGCTGGAGTGCAGTGGCGCGATCTTGGCTCACTGCAACCTCCGCCTCCCGAGTTCCAGTGAGTCTCCTGCATTAGCCTCTTGAGTAGCTGGGATTACAGGTGCCCGCCATCCTGCCTGGCTAATTTTTGTATTTTTAGTAGAGATTGGATTTCACCATGTTGACCAGGCTGGTCTCGAACTCCTGACCTAGTAATCCACCGTCCTCGGCCTCCCAAAGTGCTGGGATTACAGGCATGAGCCACCGCACCTGGCCATTTATTTATTTATTTATTTATTATTATTATTACTTTTGAGAGGGAGTCTCCCTCTTGTCACCCAGGCTGGAGTGCAGTGGCGTGATCTCGACTCACTGTAACCTCCACCTCCCGAGTTCCAGTGAGTCTCCTGCATCAGCCTCCCGAGTAGCTGGGATTCCAGGCGCCTGCCACCCCACCCGGCTAATTTTTGTATTTTTAGTAGAGACAGGGTTTCACCACGTTGGCCAGGATGGTCTCGAACTCCTGACATCAGATGATCCGCGTGCCGCTGCCTCCCAAAGTGCTGGGATTACAGGCGTGAGCCACCGCGCCTGGAAGAGATGTCCTTTATTAAATCTTTATCTCATTTTTATTTTTAGTTTTTACAGATGTGGTCTCACTCTGTCACCCAGGCTGGAATGCAGTGCCACAATCATAGCTCACTGCAGCCTCAACCTCCTGGGCTCAAGCAATTCTCCCACCTCAGCCTCCCAGTAGCTGGGAACACACACACAAGCCACAAAGCCCAGCTAATTGTTAACTGTTTTATACAGACAGGGACTCGCTATGTTGCCCAGGCTGGCCTCAAAACGCCTGGGCTCAAGCGATCCTCCCAGTTCAGCCGCCCAAAGCGCTGCGATTATGGGCAAACTGCTAACTCTATTTCTCGAAGTTCTGTGAGCTGTTATGGCTAATTATCAAGCTCAAGGACAGAGTTGTGGGACTCCTGATTTTAGTCAGGGAGACGCGTGGGTCACCTGGGGACCCGCCCCTGCAACAGGCATCTGACGTGGGTGGCATGGGGCTCAGCTGAGCCCCTGTGGGGTCTGTGCCCACTCTGGGTGGTGAGTGTGAGAGATCGTCTCAATTTAACTAGGATGCCCAGTTTGTGTCCACAAGAATGAAGAAATCACGTGCTGTGGAAAACCCACACACTTGGTGCCAGAAGCACCGTGAGGAGTAAAAACAGATTTTCCTTTACACCCAAAGAGAAACCATGAGAGCCAAGGCCGGGCGCGGTGGCTCACGCCTGTAATCCCAGCACTTTGGGTGGCCAAAGCAGGCGAATCACGAGGTCAGGAGATCGAGACCATCCTGGCTAACATGGTGAAACCCCGTCTCTACTAAAAATATAACAAATTAGCCGGGCATGGTGGCGGGTGCCTGTAGTCCCAGCTACTCGGGAGGCTGAGACAGGAGAATGGCGTGAACCCGGGAGGCAGAGGTGGCAGTGAGCCGTGATTGCGCCACTGCATTCCAGCCTGGGCAACAGAGCGAGACTCCATCTCAAAAAAAAAGAGAAACCATGAAACGACGAGAGCCGAAATGGCTACATCAACATCAGAAGAAAGACACCACTTTGTTTGGGAGACCAAGACAGGAGGATCGCTTGAGCCCAAGAGCTGGAGACCAGACTGGGCCATGCAGCAAGACTCCACCTTGCCTTTTTTTCTACAAAAAGTTTAAAACTTAGCCACACATAGGCCAGGTGCAGGAGCTCACCCCTGTAATCCCAGCACTTTGGGAGGCCGAGGGAGGCAGATCACAAGGTCAGGAGTTCAAGACCAGCCTGGCCAACATGGTGAAACCCCATCTCTACTAAAAAAATGCAAAAATTAGCCAGGTATAGTGGCGCGTGCCTGTAATCCCGGCTACTCAGGAGGCTGAGGCAGGAGAATGGCGTGAACCCGGGAGGTGGAGGTTGCAGTGAGCTGAGATCATGCCACTGCACTCCAGCCTGGGCGACAGGGCAAGACTCTGTCTCAAAAAAAAAAAAGGTTAGGCTCAGTGGTTCACACCTGTAATCCCAGTACTTTGGGAGGCCAAGGTGGGCGATCACATGAGGTTGGGAGTTCAAGACCAGCCTGACCAACACGGAGAAATCCCATCTCTACTAAAAATACAAAGTTAGCCAGGTGTGGTGATGCGCGCCTGTAATCCCAGCTACTCGGGAGGCTGAGGCAGGAGAAGTGCTTGAACCTGGGAGGCGGAGGTTGTGGTGAGCAGAGATCCCACCACTGCACTCCAGCCTGGGCAACAAGAGCGAAACTTCGTCAAAAAAAAAAAAAAGAGAAAGAAAGAAAAAAAAGAAAAATAAAGAAAGAAAGAAAGGAAGGGAGGGAGGGAAAGAAAAGAAAGAAAGAAAAGAGAGACAGAGAGAGAGAGACACGAATCTCTGGACCCCAAAATCACTAAGCCAAAGGGAAAAGGAAAAAATCAAGCTGGGAACCGCTTAGGTCAAACCGGCCTCCCGTTCTATTCCTTAAAACGCCAGTCACCAAGATGAAAAGGCTACATACCTCCCTCCCAATCTGTCCACAAGCAAATTCCGTGTGGACAAGGGACAGAGAGAACTCAGCCATCCCTCTGCTCAGAGAGAAATGCATGGCTGCCTTCGGAAAGGCTCATCAGAAACTCAAAACGACGCAATGGTCTCTCTCACCTATGACCGGAAGCCCCCTCCCCGTTAAGAGTTTCCCCCCTTTCTGGACCGAACCAATGTGCATCTTACATATGCTGACTGATGTCTCATGTCCCCCTAACATGTTTAAAAGCAACCTGTGCCCCGACCACCTTGGGAACATACCGTCAGGACCTCCTGAGGCTGTCACGGGCACGCGTCCTTCATGTTGGCAAAATGAACTGTGTTTTTTTTTTTTTTTTTTTTTTNTTTTTTTTTTGAGACGGAGTCTCGCTGTGTCGCCCAGGTTGGAGTGCCATGGCCGGATCTCAGCTCACTGCAAGCTCCGCCTCCCAGGTTCACGCTATTCTCCTGCCTCAGCCTCCCGAGTAGCTGGGACTACAGGTGCCTGCCACCTCGCCCCGCTAGTTTTTTGTGTTTTTTAGTAGAGACGGGGTTTCACCGTGTTAGCCAGGATCCTGACCTCGTGATCCACCCATCTCAGCCTCCCAAAGTGCTGGGATTACAGGCTTGAGCCACCGCGCCCGGCCTGTTTTTTTTTTTTTTTTTTTTTTGGGGACGGAGTTTCTGCTCTTGTCGCCCAGGCTGGAGTGCAATGGCGCGATCTCAGGTCACCACAAAATCTGCCTCCCGGGTTCAAGCAATTCTCCTGCCTCAGCCTCCCGAGTAGCTTGGATTACAGCCATGTGCCACCATGCCTGGCTAATTTTGTATTTTTAGTAGAGACGGGGTTTCTCTATGTTGTTCAGGCTCGTCTCAAGCTCCTGACCTCAGGTGATCCACCTGCCTCGGCCTCCCAAAGTGACAGGCGTGAGCCACCGTGCCCAGCCAGGCAAAATAAACTTTCTAAATTGACTTCGGACCTGTCTCAAATATTTAGGGTTCACGTAACAAACCTTCACATATACCCCCTGAATCTAAAATAAAATAAGGCCAGGAGTCGTGGCTCATGCCTGTAATCCCAGCACTTTGGGAGACTGAGGCAAGAGGATTACTTGAGCCCAGGAGTTTGAGATGAGCCTCAGCAAAATATAAAGACCCCATCTCTACAAAAAAAGTGATTCTCCTGCCTCAGCCACCCGAGCAGCTGGGATAACAGGCGTGCACCACCACACCTGGTTATTTTTTGTATTTTTAGTAGAGATAGGGTCTTGTCATGTTGCCTAGGCTGGTCTTGAACTCCTGACCTCAAGTGATCCACCCGCCTCGGCTTCCCAAAGTGCTGGGATTACAGGCGTGAGCCACAGCGCCCGGCCTAAAGGAATTCTTTTGACTGTCAAATTCCATCAGATCTGTGGGCCGCGGTTGGTTTATGCACTCACCGGCTGATCTGCGGGTTTTCCGGTTTTGAGCTACTGTGAATCGTGCCACCCTGAGTACTCATGCATGAGGCTGTGTGAGGTCCTAGATTCCCTTTCTCTTGCATAAATGCCTTGGAGTGGAATGACCCTGACGTTTAACATTTTCTTTTTTTTTTTTTTTTTTTTTGAGACGGAGTCTCGCGCTGTCGCCCAGGCTGGAGTGCAGTGGCCGGATCTCAGCTCACTGCAAGCTCCGCCTCCCGGGTTCACGCCATTCTCCGGCCTCAGCCTCCCGAGTAGCTGGGACTACAGGCGCTGCCACCTCGCCCGGCTTTTTTTTTGTATTTCTTAGTAGAGACGGGGTTTCACCGTGTTAGCCAGGATGGTCTCGATCTCCTGACCTCGTGATCCGCCCATCTCGGCCTCCCAAAGTGCTGGGATTACAGGCTTGAGCCACCGCGCCCGGCCTTAACATTTTCTTTTTTGAGACGGGGTCTCACTCTGTCACCCAGGCTGGACTGCAGTGGTGTGATCACAGCTCACTGCAGGCTTGACTTCCTGGGCTCAAGAGATCCTCCTACTTCAGCCTCCTGAGTACCTGAGACTGGGGCATGCACCACCATGCCTGGCTAATTTTTAAAATTATTATTATTACTTTTTTTAGATGGAGTCTTGCTCTGTCGCCCAGGCTGCAGTGCGGTAGTGCGATGTCGGTTCACCGCAAGCTCCGCCTCCCGGGTTCACACCATTCTCCTGCCTCAGCCTCCCATGCAGCTGGGACTACAGGCGCCCGCCACCACATCCGGCTAATTTTTTGGATTTTTTTAGTAGAGATGGGGTTTCACCATGTTAGCCAGGATGGTCTCGATCTCCTGACCTCGTGATGTGCCCGTCTTGGCCTCCCAAAGTGCTGGGATTACAGGTGTGAGCCACTGCGCCCGGCCCTTAAAATTATTTTTTAGCCAGGTGCATGAGGTCAGGAGTTCGAGACCAGCCTGACCAATATAATGAAAGCCCGTCTCTACTAAAAATACCAGACTTGGTCGGGCGCAGTGGCTCACGCCTGTAATCCCAGTGCTTTGGGAGGCCGAGTTGGGAGGATCACCTCAACACACAAGTTCAAGACCAGCCTGGGCAACATGGCAAGACCCCATCTCTACTAAACATAAAAAAATTAGCTGAGCATGGTGGTGCATGTCTGTAGTCCCAGCTACTTGGGAGGCTAAGGTGGGAGGACTGCTTGAGTCCAGGAGCTGGAGGATGCAGTGAGCTATGATCGAGCCACTGCACTCCAGTGTGGGTGACAGAGTGAGACCCTGTCTCTAAAAAAAAAAATTTTTTTTAATTTAAAGGCTGGCGCGGTGGCTCACGCCTGTAATCCTAGCACTTTGGGAGGCTGAGGCGGGCGGATCACGAGGTCAGGAGATCAAGACCATCCTGGCTAACACGGTGAAACACTGTCTCTACTAAAAATACAAAAAAATTAGCTGGGCGTGGTGGTGGGTGCCTGTAGTCCCAGCTACTCGGGAGTTTGAGGCAGGAGAATGGTGTGAATCCGGGAGGCGGAGCTTGCAGTGAGCCAAGATAGTGCCACTGCACTCCAGCCTGGGCGACAGAGAGAGACTCCAACTCAAAAAAAAAAAAATTTTTTTTTAAAATCGAAGAGTCGGCCGGGCGCGGTGGCTCACGCCTGTAATCCCAGCACTTTGGGAGGCCGAGGCGGGCGGATCACAAGGTCAGGAGATCGAGACCACAGTGAAACCCCGTCTCTACTAAAAATACAAAAAATTAGCCGGGCGCGGTGGTGGGCGCCTGTAGTCCCAGCTACTCAGGAGGCTGAGGCAGGAGAATGGCGTGAACCCGGGAGGCGGAGCTTGCAGTGAGCCGAGATCACGCCACTGCACTCCAGCCTGGGCGACAGCGCAAGACTCCGTCTCAAAAAAAAAAAAAAAAAAAAAATCGAAGAGTCCAAGGGGTCAATACTAGCCATACATGGCTATTTAAATCTAAATCCAAATTCAGCTGAATTCAGTATTCAACTCCTGGGTCACGCTGTCCACATCTGTAGTCCTTACTGGCCACATGAGTGTCTAGTATTGGACAGCTCAGATCCAAACCCTCCCGTTACTACAGGATACTCTACTGCAGAGCACAAGACCACAGAACCCACTGAGAAACTGTGAAACCTAACAAGGCTTCAGGAAGAAATAGTTCAAACCAGATAAAAGTAAACATGCCGGCTACTCTGGAGGCTGAGGCAGGAGAATGGCGTGAACCCGGGAGGCGGAGCTTGTAGTGAGCTGAGATCGCACCACTGCACACCAGCCTGGCGACAGAGCGAGACTCCGTCTCAAAAAAAAAAAAAAAAAAAAAAGGCAAAAATCTACAGCTTTCAGGCTGGGCGCAGTGGCTCATACCTGATATCCCAGCACTTTGGGAGACTGAGGTGTGCAGATCACGAGGTCAGGAGTTCGAGACCAGCTTGGCCAACATAGTGAAATCCCATGTCTACTAAAAATACAAAAAAATCACCGGGCGCGGTGGCTCAAGCCTGTAATCCCAGCACTTTGGGAGGCCGAGACGGGCGGATCACGAGGTCAGGAGATCGAGACCATCCTGGCTAACACGGTGAAACCCCGTCTCTACTAAAAAAATACAAAAAACTAGCCGGGCGCGGTGGCAGGCACCTGTAGTCCCAGCTACTCGGGAGGCTGAGGCAGGAGAATGGCGTGAACCCGGGAGGCGGAGCTTGCAGTGAGCTGAGATCCGGCCACTGCACTCCAGCATGGGCGACAGAGCCAGACTCCGTCTCAAAAAAAAAAAACAAAAAACAAAAAACAAAAAAATCAGCCTAGTATGCCGGCGGGCGCCTGTAATCCCAGCTACTCAGGAGGCTGAAGCAAGAGAATCTCTTGAACCCAGGAGCTGGAGGTTACAGTGAGCCGAGATCGCACCACTGAGCTGTAAAACAACTAAATCAAAACCTTAACATGTAATTTATGTCTTTAGAAAGACCGATCTCCTGATAAATTCCTTTATCACCTGACGAACTGATTCTCAAGCCCATCAGGCACCATCAGGCCAGGGGCTGGTAAACTATGGCCCTTAGAGGGAATCTGACCCACCACTTGTTTTTTGTAAATAAAGCTTTTTTTTTTTTTTTTTTTGAGACAGAGTTTTCACTTTTGTTAACCAGGCTGGAGTGCACTGGCATTATCTCAGCTCACTGCAACCTCCTCCTCCCAGATTCAAGCGATTCTCCTGCCTCAGCCTCCTGAGTAGCTGGGATTACGAGTGCCCACCACCACGCCCAGCTAATTTTTTTATTTTTTATTTTTTTGAGACACAGTCTCACTCTATCACCCAGGCTGGATTGCAGTGGCGCGATCGCAGCTCGCTGCAACCTCTGCTGCCCAGGTTCAAGCAATTCTCCTACCTCAGCCTCCCACGTAGCTGGGATTACAGGCGCCCGCCACCACACCCGGCTAATTTTTGGTTTTTTTTGTAGAGTCGGGGTTTTATCATCTTGGCCAGGCTGGTCTTGAACTCCTGACCTCATGATCCACCTGCCTCGGCCTCCCAAAGTGCTGGGATTACAGGCGTGAGCCACCGTGCCTGGCCGATTTTTGTATTTTTAGTAGAGATGGGGTATCACCATGTTGGCCAGGCTGGTCTTGAACTCCTGACCTGAGGTGATCCTCCCACCTCGGCCTCCCAAAATGCCAGGATTACAGGTGTGAGCCACTGCGCCGGGCCAATAAAGTTTTATTAGAATACAACTATTCTTGCTCATTTACATGTTGTTGATTTATGGCTTTCTGTCCTGCAGAGTTAAGTAGTTGCAACTGAGACAGTATCGCCTGCCAGAAATACTCTCTGACCCCTCACGTGAACTTACCGGCACCTGGGTCTTTTACCTGTTTTGGTTTTGTTTTACATTGGCAAGGTCTCACTATGGTGCCCACACTGGTAGCAAACTCTTGGCTTCAAAAGATCCTCCCACCTCAGGCTGGGCGCAGTGGCTCACACCTGTAATCCCAGTACTTTGGGAGGCCAAGGATAGCCTGAGGTCAGGAGTTCGACACCAGCCCAGCCAACACGGCGAGACCCCATCTCTAAAAATACAAAAATTAGCCGGCCTCGAGGCGGGTGCCTGTAGTCCCAGCTACTCGGGAGGCTGAAGCAGGAGAACTGCTGGAACCCGGGAGGCAGAGCTTTGCAGTGAGCCGAGATTGCATCACTGCACTCCAGCCTGGGCGACACAGTGAGACTCCGTCTCAAAAATAGTAATAGGCCGGGCGCGGTGGCTCAAGCCTGTAATCCCAGCACTTTGGGAGGCTGAGGCTGGCGGATCACGAGGTCAGGAGATCGAGACCATCCTGGCTAACACGGTGAAACCCCGTCTCTACTAAAAAATACAAAAAACTAGCCAGGCGAGGTGGCGGGCGCCTGTAGTCCCAGCTACTCGGGAGGCTGAGGCAGGAGAATGGCGTAAACCCGGGAGGCGGAGCTTGCAGTGAGCCAAGATCCGACCACTGCACTCCAGCCCGGGCGACACAGAGAGACTCCGCCTCAAAAAATAATAATAATAATAATAATAATAATAATAATAATAATAATAAAACACAGAATATAAGTTTCACAAGGAAGGAGATGTTCTTCTGTCACATTCACCTCCTGTAGCCAGCATTGTATTTCAATGAGTATCTGTAGGGTGGACAGATGGTTGGATGTGGGTGACTGATTCTAGAAGAGTAAATGTGTCAGACCAGCTGAGAAACTCTATTTTTTTTTTTTTTTTTGAGATGGAGTTTTACTCTTGTTGCCCAGGCTGGAGTGCAATGGCGCGATCTCGGCTCACCACAACCTCTGCTTCCCAGGTTCAAGTGATTCTCCTGCCTCAGCCTCCCGAGTACCTGGGATGCCAGGCGCCCACCACCACGTCTGGTTAATTTTGTATTTTTAGTAGAGACAGGGTTTTACCATGTTGGCCGGGCTGGTCTCAAACTCCTGACCTCGGGTGATCCGCGCCCGGTATTTTTTTTTTTTTTTTTTTAGGCAGAGTCTCGCTCTCTTGCCCAGGCTGGAGTGCAGTGGTGCGATCTCAGCTCACCATAACCTCCACCTCCCAGGTTTAAGCGATTCTCCTGCCTCAGTCTCCCGAGTAGCAGGCGCACACTACCATGCCTGGGTAATTTTTGTATTTTTACTACAGACAGAGTTTCACTGTGTTGGCCAAGCTGGTCTCGAACTCCTGACCTCAGGTGATCCCCCCACCTCGGCCTCCCAAAGTGCTGGGATTACAGGCGTGAGCCACTGTGCCCGGATTTATTTTATTTTATTTTTAGAGACAGAGTCTCACTCTATCGCCCAGGCTGGAGTGCAGTGGTGGGATCATGGCTCACTGCAGCGGTGACCTCCCAGGCTAAGGTGATCCTCCTACCTGAGCCTCCTAAGTAGCAGGGACCACAAGCGCACACCACCATGTTCAAGTAATGAGGTCTCGCTATATTGGCCAGGTTGGTCTTGAACTCCCGGGGTCAAGTGATCCTGTCACCTCAGCCTCCCAAAGTGCTGGGATGACAGATGTGAGCCACTGCACTCAGCCTGAAAAGTCTTCACAAAGAATAAACTTGGGAAGAATTTGGTGAGCAGTTCTCAAAACATACCGTGAAGCAGCAATCATCAAACGTGTTATGGGAATAAGGATTCACAACGCAGTCAGTGAAATAGGAGACCCCAGAACACACTGTTCTACCTTTTTTTTTTTTTCCAAGACAGAGTCTCACTCTGTCGCCGAGGCTGGAGCGCAATGGTGCAATCTTGGCTCACTGCAACCTCCACCTCCCGGGTTCAAACGATTCTCCGGCCTCAGCCTCCCTGAGTAGCTGGGACTACAGGTGCCCACCACCACGCCCGGCTAACTTTTGTGTATGTGGTTTTTTTTTTTCGAGACGGAGTCTCTCTCTGTCGCCCAGGCTGAAGTGCAGTGGCCGGATCTCAGCTCACTGCAAGCTCCGCCTCCCGGGTTCACGCCATTCTCCTGCCTCAGCCTCCCGAGTAGCTGGGACTACAGGCGCCCGCCACCTCGCCCGGCTAGTTTTTTGTATTTTTTTAGTAGAGACCGGGTTTCACCGTGTTAGCCAGGATGGTCTCGATCTCCTGACCTCGTGATCTGCCCGTCTTGGCCTCCCAAAGTGCTGGGATTACAAGCTTGAGCCACCGCGCCCGGCCTTTTTTTCTTTTTTAAGACAGAGTCTTGCTCACGCCTGTAATGGCTTGGAGGTTCAAGCCATTCTCCTGCCTCAGCCTCCCGAGTAGCTGGGATTACAGGTGCCCACCATCACGCCAGGCTAATTTTTTGTATTTTTAGTAGAGACGGGGTTTCCCCATGTTGGCCAGGCTGGTCTCGAACTCCCGACCTCGTGATCTGCCTGACTCGGCCTCCCAACGTGCTGGGATAATAGGCGTGATCCACCGTGCCCAGCCAGACTGTCCTACATCTAGACCTCACTACATTGATGACAGTTCCGTGATACAGTGAATAAAGATATTTTAGGCTGGGTGCAGTGGCTCATGCCTGTAATCTCAGCACTTTGGGAGGCCAAGGTGGGTGGATCACCTGAGCTCAGGAGTTCACCACCAGCCTGGGCAACAAGACAGAAATACTGTTTCTACTAAAAATACAAAAATTAGCCAGGCGTAGTGGAACGCACCTATAATCCTAGCTACTCAGGAGGCTGCGACAGGAGAATCACTTGAGCCAGGGAGCTGAAGGCTGCGGCATGCGGAAATCACACCACTGTATTCCAGCCTGGGCAACAGAGCAAGGTTCTGTCTCAAAAAAAAAAAAAAGGGGGGGGGGAGGCCAGGTGCAGTGGCTCATGCTTCCACTCCCAGCACTTTGGGAGGCTGGGGTGGGTGGATCACTTAAGGTCAGGAGTTCGAGACCAGCCTGGCCAACATGGCAAAACCCCGTCTCTATTAAAAATACAGAAATTGGCCAGGCGTGGTGGCTCACGCCTGTAATCTGAGCACTCTGGGAGGCCAAGGCAGGCAGATCACAAGGTCAGCGGATCGAGAACATCCTGGTTAACACGGTGAAACCCCATCTCTACTAAAAAAATACAAAAAATTAGCCGGGCGTGGTGGTGGGCACCTGTAGTCCCAGCTACTCAGAAAGCTGAGGCACCAGAATCACTTGAGTCCAGGAGGCATAGATCACAGTGAACTGAGATCTCGCCACTGCACTCCAGCCTGGGTGACAGGGTGAGAGTCGATCTCAAAAAAAAAAGAAAAACAAGGTATTTTAGATACTAACTTCATGGGACCGGCCGATGTGTACATCTACCAAAGTGCAACCCTGGAGATCTTCAGTCCTCCCTTGGAGCCCCACGAGAGAATGAGATGTTTAACCCCCCCAGATCATTCAATGCACAGTCATTGCATGCCTACTGTGTACCAGGCTCCAGCGCGGTGAGATGGGACGGGTGCTCATCTAGGACCGGGGAACAGCCTAGAAGCCACGTGCAACCCTGGCCTCCTCCCCAGCACAAATGCCAACCCCTGTGCTACGGTCCCAGACACTGGGGCCACCGCCAAGGCCTGCTCCCAGCCTCCTCTCTGCCATGTCTCAGCTCACCCTGCACCCCAGCCCGGGACCACGCCCAAGTCCAGGCCACCTGCTCTCCCCACAGCCGGCAACGCCCCGGCCCCTCTCCGCTCATCATTAAACTCCAGGCTTTATTCCAGCACCCCCAGTTCTTCCCGACGTACCCCCAGTTTTTTTTTTCAAGACGGAGTCTTGCCCTGTCACCCAGGCGTGATCTCGGCTCACTGCAATTTCTGCCTTCCAGATTCAAGCGTTTCTCCTGCCTCAGCCTCCTAGTAGCTGGGATTACAGGTGGGCACCACCACGCCCGGCTAATTTTTGTATTTTTAGTAGAGACAGGGTTTTACCATGTTGGCCAGTCTGGTCTCGAACTCCTGACCTCAGGTGTCCACCTGCCTCGGCCTCCCAAAGTGCTGGGATTACAGGCGTGAGCCACTGCGCCCAGCCTCAACTGCTGTTTTCTATCTGCTGTGTGGCCTGTGGCTGTCAGCACTGCATCGGGTCCGTTTGTTCCCACAGCCCTGGGACAGACGTGTCTGAGTGATCCCGTTTCACAGGCATGGAAACTGAGGCACAAGGCACTTGGGACGCGCTGCTCTGCAGACCTCTCAGCCCTAGGTGCCGCAAACACATCCAAGCCAGTACTTGTCCCTCCTGAGCCTGTCCTGGCTTGTGATACTCCAGCCAGAAGTCTGGGGACCCCCGCTGCAGCCCCCCAAGCCCTCACCTGCCAAGCTGCCTCCTCTCCTGGCCACAGGAACTCGCTTCCTCCAAAGAGGACCTGCATCCTCCACCCCTCATTTCTGCCATCCCCACCGAGCCCCCCGCCGCTGTCTCCCGCCTGGAGTCTGCAGCTGCTGCTCCCCAGCCTCACTCCTGGGCCCCTCCATGGCGCATTCCACCCTCAACGCGGATCTGGTCATGCTGGGCCACAGGGCTTCCCTCACTCCTCCTGCTCCGGCCTTGCCATGGCTCCCACTTGCCCAGCTCCTCTGGGCTCTGGGCCTTCCATCCCTGAGCCAGGGGCACGGCATTCCCTGTCAACATCACTTGCTCAGGGGGTCGTTCCGGACCAGGTCAGTGCCCCCTCTCCGTTTTCAGTCCTCCTGAAATGCTAAGGAAATACAGATGACCTTTCAACAAGGCGGTTTTGAACTGCACGAGTCCACTCATACATGAATGTTTCCAATATAGGTTGCCCCAAGGGTGCCGGCCTCTCCTGCCTCCCCTTCCACCTCTGCCACCCCCGAGACAGAGACCCCCACCCTCCTACTCCTCCTCCTCAGCCCTCAACATGAACACAAGGACAGAGGCCTTCATGATGGTCACTTCCACTGTGCGAACAGCAAACAGGTTTTCTCCTTTCACTTTTTTTTTCCTTTTTTTTGAGACAGAATCTCGCTCTTGTCACCCAGGCTGGAGTGCAATGGCACAGTCTTGGCTCACTGCAACCTCTGCCTCCCAGGTTCAAGTCATTCTCCTGCCTCAGCCTCCCGAGTAGCTGGGATTACAGGTGCACACCACCACGCCCGGCTAATTTTTTGTATTTTTAGTAGAGATGGGGTTTCACCATGTTGGCCAGGAGGGTCTCGAACTCCTGACCTCATGATTCACCTGCCTCGGCCTCCCAAAGTGCTGGGATTACAGGCGTGAGCCACCGCGCCCAGCCTGTCCTTTATTTTTATTTTTTTGAGATGGAGTGTCACTGTGTCGCCTGGGCTGGAGTACAGCGGCGCAATCTCTGTTCCCTGCAACCGCTGCCTCCTGGGTTCACGACATTCTCCTGCCTCAGCCTCCTGAGTAGCTGGGATTACAGACGTGCGCCACCATGCCCGGTTAATTTTTGTATTTTTGTGGAGACAGGGATTCACTGTGTTGGTCAGGCTGGTCTCGATTTCCTGACCTCAGGTGATCCACCCGCCTCAGCCTCCCAAAGTGCTGGGATTCCAGGCGTGAGCCCCCACACCCGACCCCTTAGGCTTTTCTGAATATATTTTCTGGTCTCCAGCCTCCGTTATTGTGAGAACAGGAAGCGGGTGTGCACAGACCGGGTGTCCTCACAAGGCCTCCGGTCGGTGAGAAGCCGTTCCTAGTTAAATTCCTAGCTAAGTTTGTGGGAGTCAAAAGTTGTACTCGGATTTGAGCTGAGTGAGGGTCCACACCCCTAACCCCACGTCGAGGGTCCGCTGTCCCAGGCCCGCCCACCTTACCTCGCTGCCATCTCCTGAGCCCCCCAGGGGCAGACCCCTGGCCTACTTTTCTCCAAGGGATCCTTGTCCTGCCTCCATCCTCCCCACTTTGCAACCGAGCCAGCAGTCCCTCAAGTGCAATCACGTACATGTCCCAAGGTCAGCCGGCGCTCAAGGGGCCCCACCTGCCCCCTCAAACAGAAAGCCTGGGTTCTCCAACCTGCTGCGGGGTGAGTTCCAGCTGCAACCAACCCGCCCCTCCCCAAAGAGCACAAAGACCACCCAGGCGGAGGGGGCAAACCCACCGCCCCCCACTCCAAGCTAGGGGAGGCCCAGCAGCTAAGGACGACAGAGACACGGACAGCGACAGGGACGGCACGAGCCACAGGAGGTCCCGGAACCATCCAGGGGCAGGACCCCACCAGAAGAGACCCAGCTGCCCATAAACACCCAGGAAGAAGCCAGATCAGGTTAACAAAAGCACCCGAAGGTCAGAAGGGAGGGCAGGACCCTCCCCCTCCAGGCCCCACAACAACAAAACCCAGCCCCTGCCCCCCACCCCGACCAATGAGGGGCAGGGTAAGAGGGACCCGGGAGTGGGGGGAACCTGGGGCCTGGGGCCAGTGCCTGGCACACTGGCAGAGACAGATACTGGACCAAACTCGCTTCTTTCCCAGAAAGGAGGCCTGGGGGCTGGGGAGGGAGAGACCCCGGAGCTGGAGGTCTCTGAGTTGGAAGGGCTGAAACATGGGGTCTGGGCGGGGGTCTAGGGTGGTGGTCTGGTGGCAGGGGGTCATAGGATGTGGTACAGGTGGTGGCAGGGCCCAGGGTCGGGAGCCTGGCAGTGGCGGACCTGGAGGCGAGTGGTCACTGAAGTGGGAGGCGGCACGGCCCAGGGGTCTCTGGCTGAGGTGGAGGCCTGGGGCTGAGTGGCTGTGGGCAGCAGTCTACAATCTGGACTGAAGGGCAGGCAGGGGTATCCCTGGAGGGGAGCGGCATGGTTTGAGGGTCCCTGATTGAGATCATGTGCTGAGCCTGGGGGTCTCCGGTGGGGGTTAGTGGCTCTGGAGGCAGCGGGGATGACACAGGGAGGGAGCGGCCCAGGGTGTTGGGGCACGGGGGTGCGGGTGGGAGTGACAGGGTCCCTGGATGGTGGGGGAAGAGGAAGGGGTCTTGGGGGTCATGGGTGGGGGTGGAGGAAATAGCAGGACCCCTGGAGGGAGGGGTCCTGGAGTTCTGGGGTCATAGGCTGGGGGTTACGGACTGAGGTGGTGAGGACTGGGGATGGTGGGGGTCTCAGGTGAGAGTGAAGGAGTCTCGCATCCAGGGATGCAGGTCCTAGGGACAGTGGGTTGGGGTCCTGGAATGGAGGAGCAGATGGGAGTACACGTCCCAGGGTTGGAGGGTCCCAGGGTGGTGGGTAGGGGTGCAGGGCCAGGGCATGGAGGGGACCCAGGAATGCAGGCCGAGTGGGGTCCAGGGATGGAGGGTCCCGGGGTGCAGGCAGGGGTTTCAGCCAGAGGTGGAGGGGCCAGGGGATCTGGGGGCAGAGGTGTCTGGGGACCTGAGGTGCAGGGAGGGGTGAGGTCCAGGGGTGGAGGGTCCTGGATATGGGGTATCTAGGGTGCTGGGGTGCAGGCTGGGTGGGGTTCAAGGATGGAGGGGCCCAAGGGCCCCAGGTGCAAGCCGAGTTGGAGGGTCCCAGGAACGGAGGGTCTCGGAGTGCTGGCTGGGTGGGTCCAGGGATGGAGGAGAGCAGGGGTCCCAGGGGTACAGGGCCTGGGGTCCCGGGGAACAGGCTGGGGGCACAAGCCAGGGGTGGAGGATCCAGGGAGTCCTGGGGATGCAGGGGTGTAGAGGCCCAGAGTGCAGGCCTGGTGGGGTCAGGGGACAGAGAGGTGCAGGGTGGCAGGGACAGAGGGGTGCAGAGCCCAGGGAACTGGGTGGAGTCTGGGGATGGAGGGGTGCAGGCCGGGTCGGGTTCAGGGCCGGAGGGGTGCAGGGGTGCCAGGGACAGAGGGGTGCAGGGCATTAGGTGCAGGCCGAGCTGGGTTCAGGGCCTGAGGCTGCAGGGGTGCAGCAGTCCCGCGGAGAGAGGGGTGCAGGGCCTTAGGTGCAGGGCCCGGGGACGGAGGGGTGCAGGAGTTCTGGGGCCGAAGGGGTGCAGGGGTCTCGGGAACACAGGGGTGCAGGGCCTCAGGTGCAGGGCCCGGGGAGCAGGCCGGGAGGGTCGGGGCCGGGGCTGGCGGGGTCGGGGCGCCCACCTGTGCGCGGGGATGCGCTGCGAGCTGAGCCCCTTGCCCACCAGGAAGTGCACGTCGCACAGCACCTCGTTGTTGAAGAGGAAGGCGAAGCGCTCCTGCACGGTGGGCTTGCTGGCCTGCCAGTTGTACGCGGCCTCGCGCTGCAGCGCCGCCGCCCCCGGGCCCGCCGCCTCCTCCGCCCGCTCCGCGCCCGCGGCCTGCGCGTCTGTCCCGGGGCCCGGCGGGGCGGGCGGGGTCGGCCCGGGGACGACGGCGGCGGCGGC
>NC_037687.1:1925987-1936754 GCF_003255815.1 Theropithecus gelada
AGAGGAGGGAGAGAAAGGGAAGGAGGAAGGAGAGAGGGGAGGGGAGGAGGGAGGAGAGGAGGGAGAGAAAGGGAAGGAGGAAGGAGAGAGGGGAGGGGAGGAGGGAGGAGAGGAAGGGAGGAGGAAAGGAGGGGAGGAGGGAGGGAGGAGGGAAGGAGGGGAAAGAAGGAGGGGACAGGAGGGAGGAGAGGAGGGAGGGGAAGGGAAGGAGGAAGGAGGGAGGGGAGGAGGGAGGAAAGGGGAGGAGGGAAGGGAGGGGAATGGGGAGGCTGTTGCAGGGGAGGGGAGGGAGGGACAGAGAGGAGAGGGAAGAGGAGGAGGGGCCTGCAGACGGGAGGGGCTGGTGAAAGACCCTCTTGCTCCACTCCCTAAGCATCCTCACCTGAAGCCCAGACTCCAGACCAAGGTCCAGAATTTGGGGTCCAGGGCCCGGACTCCAGACCGGGGATCCTAAACACTCGAGCACAGACCTCAGTGCGGGACCCCAGGCCTCGGACCTTGAATCCTAGATCCCAGACTCAACCCCAGACTTCAGACCCCAGCTTCTAGATCCCAGACCCCGGACCCAGGTGGTGGGTCCGCCCCGGGTCACGGGCTCCACTGTACAGAGACATAGCCTGAGGCTGGGAAGCTGCGGATGAGCGGGCGGAGTGCAGGCCTCGTTCTCTCACACTCAGCAGACGCCCGGCACCCTCTCCAGGTCAGTGTGGACGGAGCTGGGACTTCCCCAAAACGCTTACTATATACATAACGTCAAGGTAGACAAGTGCCACAAAGATTGAGGAACCAGGCTGGGCGCAGTGGCTCACGCCTGTAATCCCAGCACTTCAGGAGGCCGAGGCGGGTACATCACCTGAGGTCAGGAGTTCGAGACCAGCCTGGGCAACATGGCAAAACCCTATCTGTACAAAAAATACAAAAATTAGCCAGGCAGGCGTGGTGGTTCACGACTGTAATCCCAGCACTTTGGGAGGCCGAGGCAGGAGGATCACGAGGTCAGGAGATCGAGACCATCCTGGCTAACACGGTGAAACCCTGTCTCTACTGAAAATACAAAAAATTAGCGGGCTGTGGTGGCAGGCGCCTGTAGTCCCAGCTACTTGGGAGGCTGAGGCAGGGGCGTGAACCTGGGAGGCGGAGCTTGCAATGAGCCAAGATCGTGCCACTGCACTACAGCCTGGGTGACAGAGCAAGACTCTGTCTCAAAAACAACAGAAAAAAAAAAATACGAAAATTAGCCAGGCGTGGTGGCCGGCACCTGTAATCCTAGCTACTTGGGAGGCTGAGGCAAGAGAATCACTTGAACCCGGGAAGCAGAGTTTGCAGTGAGCCAAGACCGTGCCATTGCACTCCAGCCTGGCAACAAGAACAAAACGCTGTTTCAAAAAAAAAAAAAAAGGCCGGGTGCAGTACCTCATGCCTGTAATCTCAGCACTTTGGGAGGCCGAGGAGGGTGGATCATGAGGTCAGGAGATCGAGACCATCCTGGCTAACATGGTGAAACTCCCATCTCTACTAAAAATACAAAAAATTAGCCAGGCGTGGTGGCGGGCGCCTGAAGTCCCAGCTACTCAGGAGGCTGAGGCAAGAGAATGGCGTGAACCCGGGAGGCAGAGCTTGCAGTGAGCCGAGATCGTGCCACTGCACTCCAGCCCGGGCAACAGAGCGAGAGTCCATATCAAAAAAAAAAAAAAAAAAAAAAAACTAGGTGTGGTGGTATGTACCTGTTGTCCTAGCTACTCAAGAGGCTGAGACAGGAGGAGCATCACTTGAGCCTGGAAGGTTGAGCTTTTGATGAGCTATGATTCCACCACTGCACTCCAGCCTGGGCAACAGAGCAAGATCCTGTCTCAAAAAAAAAAAAAAAAGAAAATAGGGTATTAAGAAAACCCAAGTGGCCGGGCGTGGTGGCTCACGCCTGTAATCCCAGCACTTTGGGAGGCCGAGGCGGGCGGATCACGAGGTCAGGAGATCGAGACCATCCTGGCTAACACTGGGAAACCCCGTCTCTACTAAAAATGCAAAAAATTAGCCGGGCGAGGCGGCGGGCGCCTGTAGTCCCAGCTACTCGGGAGGCTGAGGCAGGAGAATGGCGTGAACCCGGGAGGCGGAGCTTGCAGTGAGCCGAGATTGCGCCACTGCACTCCAGCCTGGGCGACTAAGCGAGACTCTGTCTCAAAAAAAAAAAAAAAAAAGAAAACCCAAGTGATAATGCTATTTTCAGTTCTCCATGGTTGGGTGGTTGAGGTAGTTACAATTATTTTTTTTTTATTTTTTATTTTTTATTTTTAGAGTTTCCCTCTATCGCCCAGGCTGTAATACAGTGACGTGATCTTGGCTCACTGCAACCTCAGCCTCTTGGTTCAAGCAGTTCTCCTGCCTCAGCTCCTGAGTAGCTGGTGTTACAGGTACCCGCCACCACGCCTGGCTAAGGCTAATTTTGTTTTGTTTTTGAGACGGAGTCTCGCTCTGTTGCCCAGGCTGGAGTGCAGTGGCACGATCTCGGCTCACTGCAAGCTCCGCATCCCGGGTTCACGCCATTCTCTTGCCTCAGCCTCCTGAGTAGCTGGGACTTGCCCACCACCACGTCCGACTAATTTTTTGTATTTTTAGTAGAGACGCGGTTTCACCATGTTAGCCGGGATAGTCTTGATCTCCTGACCTTGTGATCCGCCCGCCTCAACCTCCCAAAGTGCTGGGATTACAGGCGTGAGCCACCGTGCCCTGCCCATATTTTTAGTAGAGACAGGGTTTGCCTGTATGGGCCAGGATAGTCTCAATCTCCTTACCTCAGGTGATCCGCCCACTTCGGTCTCCCAAAGTGCTGGGATTACAGGCGTGAGCCACCACGTCCAGCCAGCTACAATTGTTTTGAGTTATAATTTACAAGATCGTTATTTTTACTTTATTTTATTACTATTATTATTATTATTTTGAGGCGGAGTCTGGCTCTGTCTCCCAGGCTGGAGCGCAGTGACACAATCTCAGCTCACTGCAACCTCGGCCTCCTAGGGTTCAAATAATTCTCCTGCCTCAGGCTCGCGAGTAGCTGGCACTACCTGCCACCATGTTGGGCTAATTTCTGTATTTTCAGTAGAGATGGGGTTTTGCCATGTGGGCCAGACTGGTCTCGAACTCCTGACCTCAAATGATCCACCCACTTCAGCCTCCCAAAGTGCTGGGATTACAGGCATGGGCCACCACACCCGGCCAATTTCTACTTTAATTTTTAATTTTAATTATTATTATTATTTTTAAATAAAGTCTTGCTGTGTCACCCAGGCTGGAGTGCAGCTGCAGGATCATGGCTCACTGCGGCCTTGAACTCCTGGGCTTCAGTAATCCTCCCCCTTGGATTCCCGAAATGCTGGGATTACAAGCAACTGAACCCAGCTTTTTCCTTCCTTCCTTCCTTCCTTCCTTCCTTCCTTCCTTCCTTCCTTCCTCCCTCCCTCCCTCCCTCTCTTTTACTTTTTGTTTTTTGACAGAGTTTCCTGCTGTTGCCCAGGCTGAAGTGTAATGGCGTTACCTCAACTCACTACAACTTCCGCCTCCTGGGTTCAAACGATTCTATTATCTTGCCTCAGCCTCTTGAGTAGCTGGGATTACAGCTGTGCACCACCATGCCCAGCAAATATATATATATATATATATATATATATATTTTTTTTTTTTTTTTGAGACGGAGTCTCGCTCTGTCGCCCAGGCTGGAGTGCAGTGGCCGGATCTCAGCTCACTGCAAGCTCCACCTCTCGGGTTCCCGCCATTCTCCTGCCTCAGCCTCCTGAGTAGCTGGGACTACAGGCGCCCGCCACCTCGCCTGGCTAGTTTTTTGTATTTTTTTAGTAGAGACGGGGTTTCACCGTGTTAGCCAGGATGGTCTCGATCTCCTGACCTCATGATCCGCCTGTCTCGGCCTCCCAAAGTGCTGGGATTACAGGCTTGAGCCACCGCGCCCGGCCTATATTTTTTTTTTGAGACAGAGTTTCGCTCTTGTTGCCCAGGGTGGTGTGCAGTGGCACGATCTAGGCTCACCACAACCTCCACCTCCCGGATGCAAGTGATCCTCCTGCCTCGGCCTCCTGAGTAGCTGGGATTACATGCGCCACCATGCCCGGCTAATTCTGTATTTTTAGTAGAGACGGGGTTTCTCCATGTTGGCAAGGCTGGTCTCGAACTCCCGACCTCAGGTGATCCACCTGCCTCAGCCTCCCGAAGTGCTGGGATTACAGGCAGGAGTCATCACAGCCAGCCTCTAAATGTCAACTGTCTTATCTCTCATTTCATACATTTGCAAAGTGACATATTTCCAGCCAGACCCTAAAGAGGACATCTGTGCAGTCCCTTCTAGAAGAGGTTCCAGAACAGGCATACCTGCCACGGTGATGGAAATTAACAAAACAGTAGATTGTCTGAGGAAAGGGTAAACTTTACAGAATGCTGAGATGTTCAAGTGTTGTTTTTTTGTTGTTGTTGTTGTTGTTTTTTTTGAGACGGAGTCTCGCTCTGTCGCCAAGGCTGGAGTGCAGTGGCCGGTCTCAGCTCACTGCAAGCTCCGCCTCCCGGGTTCACGCCATTCTCCTACCTCAGCCTCCCGAGTAGCTGGGACTATAGGCGCCCGCCACCACGCCCAGCTAGTTTTTTGTATTTTTTAGTAGAGACGTGGCTCACCGTGTTAGCCAGGATGGTCTCGATCTCCTGACCTCGTGATCCGCCCGTCTCGGCCTCCCAAAGTGCTGGGATTACAGGCGTGAGCCACCACGCCCGGCTTTTTTTTTTTTTTTTAAGAGATGGAGGCCAGCCATGGTGGCTCATGCCTGTAATCCCAGCACTTTGGGAAGCTGAGGCAGGCAGATTACTTGAGTTCAGGAGTTCAAGACCAGCCTGGCCAACATAGTGAAACCCTGTCTCCACAAAAAATTACAAAATTAACTAGGTGTGGTGGTGCATGCCTATAGTCCCAGCTTTTGGGAGGCTGAAGTGGGAGGATGGCTACAGATGGGGAGGCTGAGATTGTGCCACTGCACTGCAGCCTGGGCGACAAAGTGAGGCCCTGCCTAACACACACACACACACACACAGATGGGATCTCACTTTGTTGCCCAGGCTGCTCCTGAACTCCTAGGCTCAAGCAATCCTCCCACTAGGACTCCCAAAACGCTGGGATGACGGGTGTAAGCCACCTGGCCATGTGGAGATTTTTTTTGTTTGTTTTGATTTGTTTTTTTGTGAGACAGAGTCTCGCTCTATCGCCCAGGCTGGAGTGCAGTGGCGCGATCTCGGCTCACTGTAAGCTCCGCCTCCCGGGTTCACGCCATTCTCCTGCCTCAGCCTCCCAAGTAGCTGGGACTACAGGCGCCCACCACCACGCCCGGCTAATTTTTTGGTTTTTTCATAGAGACGGGGTTTCACCGTGTTAGCCAGGATGGTCTTGATCTCCTGACGTTGTGATCTGCCAGCCTCAGCCTCCCAAAGTGCTGGGATTACAGGGGTGAGCCACCACGCCCGGCCTAATTTTTGTATTTTTAATAGGGGGGGGGGGTTTCCATATTGGCTAGGCTGGTGTCGAACTCCTGACCTCCTGATCTGCCAGCCTCGGCCTCCCAAAATACTGGGATTACAGGTGTGAGCCAGCGCACCCAGCCCACGAGATTTTGAGAGGGGTGTGAGTGAAACAGGTTCATGTATGTGCCTCAATTAACCAAACTACACTTAAGATTTGTGCATTTGCTGTAGGTAAACCATGCCTCTCACTAGTCCTAAACATATTACAGATGGAGATTATCTGCGAGGGCAGAAACATGAGCCCACCTCAGCCGCAGGGGTGGCAAGGGAAGCTTGCTGAGCCTTTTTGTTCTTTGTTACTGCTATTTTTATTTATTTTATTTTATTTTATTTTTTTGCTGGCTATTGAGCCAACACCTGCCCCAGTCCCTGGCACTGTGTTTTGAGCGTTTTTGAGTTTTTCCCCGGGTTTCTGGAACCAATCCCAGCCCTGTCTATGCGGTGGTGGCCTCTAGAGGGCGCCAGTCACCAAGCTGATGGCTGGATTTCCATTCATTTCTAGAGACGTGTGCAATTCATACAATAAAACTATCCTTGGCCAGGACGGTGTGATGTCATTTTCTTCCCTCCCACGGCCCCCTTTCCTCTCCTCTGGCTCCAGGATGCTCAGACTGGCTGGCTTTCTTTCTTTTTTTTTTCTGAGACAGTCTCACTCTATCTTCCAGGGCTAGAGTGCCGTGGTGCAGTCACAGCTCACTGCAGCCTCCACCTCCTGGGCTCAAGCGATCCTCCTGCCTCAGCCTCCTGAGTAGCTGGGACCACAGGCGCGCACCACCATGCCTAATTTTTTTTTTTTTAAAGAGTCTTACTCAGTTGCCCAGGCTGGAGTGCAGTGGTGTGATCTCGGCTCACCGTAACCTCTGTCTCCCGGGTTCAAGCCATTCTCCTGCCTCAGCTTCCTGAATAGCTGGGATTCCAGGCACCCACCACTACACCCAGCTAGTTTTTGTATTTTTAGTCGAGACACGGTTTCACCATGTTGGCCAGGCTAGTCTCAAACTCCTCACCTCAGGTGATCCTCCTGCCTCAGTCTCCCAAAATGCTGGGATTGCAGGCATGAACCACCATGGCAGCCAACACTAGGACTTTCATTCAGGAATATTATGCACACCAGAAAGACCTGATGTGGACGAAAATATTTAAAGAGTTCACAAAAAATTTAGAGGGAGCAACTGAAGGAGATTAGAATATGCCATGTCAAAATATGCCAACTTAGGAACTGGGTGCAGTGGCTCACGGCTGCAATCCCAGCATTTTGGGAGACTGAGGCAGGCGGATCACCTGAGTTCAGGAGTTTGAGACCAGCTTGGCCAACATGGTGAAACCCTATCTCTACTAAAAATATAAAATTAAGGCTGGGCACGGTGGCTCACGCCTGTAATCCCAGCACTTTGGGAGGCCGAGGCGGGCGGATCACGAGGTCAGGAGATCGAGACCACCCTGGCTAACACGGTGAAACTAAAAAAATACTAAAAAAATACAAAAAATTAGCCAGGCATGCTGACGGGCACCTGTAGTCCCAGCTACTCAGGAGGCTGAGGCAGGAGAATGGCGTAAACCCAGGAGGTGGAGCTTGCAATGAGCTGAGATCGCACCACTGCACTCCAGCCTGGGCAACAGAGGGAGACTCCGTCAAAAAAAAAAAAAAAAAAAATTAGCTGGGCGTGGGGGCACGCACCTGTAATTCCAGTTACTCGAGAGGCCGAGCCAGGAGAATCCCTTGAACCTGGGAGGGAGAGGCTGCAGCAAGCCAAGATCGCGCCGCTGCACCCCATCCTGGGTGAAAGAGGGAGACTTCCTCATGAGATAAGAGAAGGTAAGATAAGATAAGCCAAGCCTCAGGAGGAAATAAAGCAGAGACCTTTGGATTGAATTGTGGCCAGGACAAAAGGGGGCATGTCAACCTCTCTGTCTCACTGGGCTCTCCTTGCCCTTCAAGTGCTGGCCCTGACCCCCCTTCTCTGCAAGCCCTGCCCACCAGCCCCTCTCCCTGGCTGCAGGGAAAAGCCAATGCTGGCGGATGCCTGGGGACAGCCATGTCCTGGCCACCTGGCCCAGCCCCCAGCTGGGGCAAGCAGTGAGGCTCTTCCTTGTGGATTTCAGGTACTCTCATTGCCAATGAAGGGCTGTGTGCCTAGTTCCTTACAGCTGTGTCACCTGAACAGTTCTACCCAGAAGGGGTGTGACTCCTCTGGCCTGTAGCATTTAATGGCCAGGGCAAGACCCTCCAGAGACCTGTCCTGTGTGCTGCATTGGAGGTGATGGCTGTGAGCCAGGAGTGAAGAGATGTGGGCAGAGCCACAGCCTCCCAGCAACAGAGCTGGAAATCAACCTGTGGGTGGTTTATACTTCATTTTTTGTTGTAGTGGTAAATAAAATACATGCAATATAAATCTGCCTTCTTTTGTTTTGAGATGGACTCTCACCCTGTCACCCAGGCTGAAGTGCAGCGGCACGATCTCGGCTCACTGCAACCTCCGCCTCCTGGGTTCAAGTGATTCTCCTGCCTCAGCCTCCCAAGTAGCTGAGATTACAGGTGTGCACCACCACGCCCAGCTAATTTTTGTATTTTTAGTAGAGACAGGGTTATGTCATGTTGCCCAGGCTGGTCTTGAATTCCTGGGCTCAAGTGATTCTTTCCCTGTCTTGGTCTCCCAAAGTCCTGGGATTACAGGTGTGAACCACCGCGCCTGACTCTGAATATTTTTTGTTTTTTGGTGGGGGATGGAGTCTCATTCTGTTGCCCAGGCTGGAGTCCAGTGGCACAATCTCGGCTCACGGCAACCTCTGCCTCCCAGGTTCAAGCCATTCTCCTGCCTCAGACTCCTGAGTAGCTGGGATTACAGGCGCACACCACCACATCTGGCTAATTTTTGTATTTTTTTTTTTTTTCAGTAGAGATGATGTTTCACCATGTTGGCCAGGCTGATGTCGAACTCATGACCTCCGGTGATCCGTCCACCTCAGCCTTCCAAAGTGTTGGATTACAGGCATGAGCCACTGCACCTGGCTTGCTTGCTTTCTCTTTCTCTCTCTCTTTCTTTCTTTTTCTTTCTTCCTTCCTTCCTTTTCTTTCTTTCCTTTTCTTTCATTCCTTCCTTCCTTCCTCCCTCTATCCCTTCCTCCTTCCTCTCTCCTTCCTTCCACCCTCCCATCCTCCCTCTTTTTCTTTCTTTCCTTTTTTTTCCTTCCTTCCTCTTTCTTTCTTTCTTTCTTTCATTCTTTCTTTCTTTTTCTTTCTTTCCTTCCTTCCTTCCTTCCTTGTTTCCTTCCTTCGTTTTATTTCTTTCTCTCTCTCTGTCTTCTTCCTTTTTTTTTTTTTTTTTCCTGAGACAGGGTCTTGCTCTGTCACTCAGGCTGGAGTGCAGTGATACAATCATGGCTCACCCACTGCAGCCTCGACTTCCTGGGCTCAAGCAATCCTCTTGCCTCAGCCTCCCAAGTAGCTGGGACCACAGGTGCACACCACCCCACACGGCTAATTTTTTTTTTCTTTTTTTGTAGAGATGGGGCTTCACCATGTTGCCCAGGCTGGCCTCAAACTCCTGAGCTCAAGTGATCCTCCCACCTTGGCCTCCCAAAGTGTTGGGATTACGGGCGTGAGCCCCTGGCGTTAAGTCCTTACAGGAGAGTAAGGTGTGTGCAGGTAAACCAGATCCCAGGTGGGCATCTCCCACCTGAGGTCTAAATGACACTGCCTCAGCACACCCGGCGGTAGCTTGGTTCCAAGAAGGCAGCCATTGGTCTCTTCCTTCCCATCAGGAGGCTGAGATCATTCTTCCAGCTCCTTGAATCTGAGCTGGCTTTGACCAAGAGAAGATGATGGAAGTGACTGCGCCAGTCCCTGGCCTCAAAGTTCCTGCTTCCTTTCTCCGAGGTCACTTGTGCTTATGGAAGCCATGTGTCATGCAAGAGATGTGACTGCTGGGCATGGTGGCTCACGCCTGTAATCCCAGCAGGTTGGGAAGCTGAGGCGGGTGGATCACCTGAGGTCCACCAAAACAAAAACAAAAATGAGCCGGGTGTGGTGACGCGCCCCTGGAATCCCAGCAACTCGGGAGGCTGAGGCAGGACAATGGCTTGAACCCAGGAGTCGGAGGTTGCAGTGAGCCGAGACTGTGCCATTGCACTGC
This sequence comes from Theropithecus gelada, assembly GCF_003255815.1. Classification (NCBI taxonomy): domain Eukaryota; kingdom Metazoa; phylum Chordata; class Mammalia; order Primates; family Cercopithecidae; genus Theropithecus; species Theropithecus gelada. The sequence continues at coordinate 1,935,686 of NC_037687.1, forward strand.
AACCTGGGTGACAAGAGCAAGACTCCGTCTCAAAAAAAAAAAAGAGATGACGCCGGGCGCGGTGGCTCAAGCCTGTAATCCCAGCACTTTGGGAGGCTGAGACGGGCGGATCACGAGGTCAGGAGATCGAGACCATCCTGGCTAACACGGTGAAACCCCGTCTCTACTAAAAAATACAAAAAACTAGCCGGGCGAGGTGGCGGGCGCCTGTAGTCCCAGCTACTCGGGAGGCTGAGGCAGGAGAATGGCGTGAACCCGGTAGGCGGAGCTTGCAGTGAGCTGAGATCCGGCCACTGCACTCCAGCCTGGGCGACAGAGCGAGACTCCGTCTCAAAAAAAAAAAAAAAAAAAAAAGAGATGTGACCACCTCACTGTGTGTGAAAAGCCATGAAGGGTGGAACATGCCAGCCATGAAAACAGAGAGCAGAGAGAAGCCAGAGAGCACAGAGGGGTTGGACGTGTCTGAAGAAGCCTCCTTGTTGGGAGGCCAAGGCAGGCGGATCACCTGAGGTCAGGAGTTCGAGACTAACCTGGCCACCATGGCAAAACCCCGTCTCTACTAAAAATACAAAAAAAAAAAAGGCTGGGAACCGTGGCTCACACCTGTAATCCCAGCACTTTGGGAGGCCACGGCGGGCAGATCACAAGGTCAGGAGATGGAGACCATCCTGGCTAACATGGTGAAACCCCGTCTCTACTAAAGATACAAAAAAACCAGCCGGGCGAGGTGGCGGGCGCCTGTAGTCCCAGCTACTCTGGAGACTGAGGCAGGAGAATGGCGTGAACCCGGGAGGCGGAGCTTGCAGTGAGCTGAGATCGCACCATTGTACTCCAGCCTGGGTGACACAGTGAAACTCCATCTCAAAAAAAAAAAAAAAGCCAGGCATGGTAGCACATGCCTGTAATCCAATCTTCCCATCTACTCAGGAAGCTGAGGCAGGAGAATAATTTGAACTGGGGAGGCACAGTTTGCAGTGAGCCAAGATCATACCACTGCATTCCAGCCTGGACAACAGAGCAAGATTCTGTCTCAAAAAAAAAAAAACAAAAAAAAAACAAAAAAAAAAAA
>NC_037687.1:1936854-1943562 GCF_003255815.1 Theropithecus gelada
GGATCACGAGGTCAGGAGATCGAGACCATCCTGGCGAACACGGTGAAACCCCGTCTCTACTAAAAAATACAAAAAACTAGCCGGGCGCGGTGGCGGGCGCCTGTAGTCCCAGCTACTCGGGAGGCTGAGGCAGGAGAATGGCGTGAACCCGGGAGGCGGAGCTTGCAGTGAGCAGAGATCCGGCCACTGCACTCCAGCCTGGGCGGCAGAGCGAGACTCCGTCTCAAAAAAAAAAAAAAAAAAAAAAAACACAACAAACAAATAAACAAACAAAAAGAAGCCAACTCGAGTGGATCCTCCTTCCCAGTGGCCTCAGCCAACGCTGCGTGGATCCGAACATATTGCCTAGGCGGGGTGAACCACCCAGCTGATCCCTTCCCAAACTCCTGACCTGCAAAATCCTGAGCAAGCCGGGCGCGGTGGCTCACGCCTGTAATCCCAGCACTTTGGGAGGCCGAGGCGGGCGGATCACAAGGTCAGGAGATCGAGACCATGGTGAAACCCCGTCTCTACTAAAAATAGAAAAAATTAGCCGGGCACAGTGGCGGGCGCCTGTAGTCCCAGCTACTCGGGAGGCTGAGCCAGGAGAATGGCGTGAACCCAGGAGGCGGAGCTTGCAGTGAGCCGAGATTGCGCCACTGCACTCCAGCCCGGGCGACAGAGCAAGACTCCGTCTCAAAAACAAACAAACAAACAAACAAAATCCTGAGCAAAATAAAATGGTTGCTTTTGAAACCACCCCCATGGAGTTGACACAAATTGCACGCTAGGTTCTGGACAGAAGCACAGGTAGAAGGAAGCATGACGCAGGCTGCACTCTGGCCCACTTCTTTGGTGCTGACAGACACAGAGCTCTGGACTCTGAGAACGTGTATCCTGTTGCTTCTGTAGAAAGGATTTCTGATGTTAGGACTCTAAGACTGTTGAAGAATTGATCTGGGGACCGGGTGCGGTGGGTCACGCCTGGAATCCCAGCACTTTGGGAGGCTGAAATGGGCAGATCACGAGGTCAGGAGATCGAGACCATCCTGGCTAACACGGTGAAACCCCATCTCTACTACAAATACAAAAAAAAAAAAAAAAAAAAATTAGCCGGGTGAGGTGGAGGGCGCCTGTAGTCCCAGCTACTCGGGAGGCTGAGGCAGGAGAATGGTGTGAACCCGGGAGGCGGAGCTGGCAATGAGCTGGGATCACGCCACTGCACTCCAGCCTGGCGACAGAGCGAGACTCCGTCTCAAAAAAAAGAAAAAAAAAAAAAATTGATTTGGGGTCAGGTACAGTGGCTCAAGCCTGTAATCGCAGTGTTTTGGGAGGTTGAGTCAGGGTATCGCTTGAGCCCAGGAATTCCAGACCAGCCAGGGGAACATAGCAAGCCTTTGTCTCTACAGAGAATTTTAAAACATTACTGGAAGTGGTGTCACGTGCCTGTGGCTTCAGCTACTTCAGAAGCTAAGGTGGGAGGATTGGTTGAGCTGGGGAGGTTGAGGTTGCAGTGAGCTAAGAGCAGGCCACGGCACTGCAGCCTGGGTGACAGAGCGAGACCCTGTCTCAAAAAAAAAAAAAAAAGAATTGATTACAGGATCTCTGATGTTAGACTCATAAACCTCTCTTTTTGTTTTTCTTTTCTTTTCTTTTCTTTTTGAGACAGAGTCTCACTCCGTTGCCCAGGCTGGAGTGCAGTGGCGCGATCTCGGATCTCGGCTCACTGCAACCGTCACCTCCCGGGTTCGAGTGATTCTCCTGCCTCAGCCTCCTGAGTAACTGGAATTACAGGCACCTGCCACCACGCCCAGCTAATTTTTGTTTGTTTTTTTTTTTTTTTTTTTTTTTTTTTGAGACGGAGTCTTGCTCTGTCACCCAGGCTGGAGTGCAGTGGCCGGATCTCAGCTCACTGCAAGCTCCGCCTCCCGGGTTCACGCCATTCTCCTGCCTCAGCCTCCCGAGTAGCTGGGACTACAGGCACCCGCCACCTCGCCCGGCTAGTTTTTTGTAATTTTTAGTAGAGACGGGGTTTCACCGTGTTAGCCAGGATGGTCTCGATCTCCTGACCTCGTGATCCGCCCGTCTCGGCCTCCCAAAGTGCTGGGATTACAGGCTTGAGCCACCGCGCCCGGCTGTTTTTGTATTTTTAGTAGAAACGGGGGTTTCACGACATTGGCCAGGCTGGTCTTGAACTCTTGACCTCAAGTTATCTGCCCACTGCAGCCTCCCAAAGAGCTGGGATTACAGGTGTGAGCTACTGCACCCGGTGCCTATGTTTTCATTCTGGAAACTAAGACGGTTCCTGACACACAGTATACCAAATATATGTCACTTCTTTTATGATAGGAGGGCAGGAGGAAGGGAGAGAGGAAAGGATAAAGAGAGTGAAAGAGGTTGGGCGCGGTGGCTCACACCTGCAACCCCAGCACTTTGGGAAGCCGGGGTGGGTGGATCACCTGAGGTCAGGAGTTCGAGACCAGCCTGACCAACGTGGTGAAACCCCATCTCTACTAAAAATACAAAAAAATTAGCCGGGCATGGTGGCTCATGCCTGTAATCCCAGCTACTGGGGAGGCTGAGGCAGGAGAATCCCTTGAACCTGGGAGGCAGAGTTCGCAGTGATGCAAGATGGCACCATTGCACTCTAGCCTGGGCGACAGAGCACGACTCCATATAAGGAAAAAAAAAAAAAAAAGAAGATGCCGGGCGCGGTGGCTCACGCCTGTAATCCCAGCACTTTGGGAGGCCGAGGCGGGCGGATCACAAGGTCAGGAGATTGAGACCACAGTGAAACCCCGTCTCTACTAAAAATACAAAAAACTAGCCAGGCGTGGTGGCGGGCGCCTGTAGTCCCAGCTACTCGGGAGGCTGAGGCAGGAGAATGGCGTGAACCCAGGAGGCGGAGCGTGCAGTGAGCCGAGATCGCGCCACTGCACTCCAGCCTGGGCGGCAGAGTGAGACTCCATCTCAAAAAAAAAAAAAAAAAAAGAAGACAGGAGGAGGCCGTCTCCTGGTACAATCACCCACCCACACCCCATTTTACAGATGGCCATGGTGAGGCCCGGGGTGGAGAGAAGCCCGGGCTCACATGGAGGGTCTGGAGTCCGGATTAGGAGGCCCAGCCGGAGATCACCGCTCACTCAGCTCCCTGGGTTGCACGGTTCAGTCTGATGCACTTTTATTTCCAAGAACAAAGGGTAAACGGACTGTTATTAAATTATACCACCAGTGCCCTGCACAAGCACACACGCCAGACACACACACACCAGACACACACACAACCAGACACACACACACACACCACACACACACCAGACACACACACCAGACACACACACCAGACACGCACACCAGACACGCACACCAGACACACACACACACCAGACACGCACACCAGACACACACACACCAGACACGCACACCAGACACACACACACCAGACACACACACACACCAGACACGCACACCAGACACACCAGACACACACACCAGACACGCACAGACACCACACACACACACCAGACACACACATACCAGACACACACACCAGACACGCACACACACCAGACACACACACACACCAGACACACACACCAGACACATACACACAGGGGCACAAGTGAAGCTGGCCAGGTCTGGCCAGGCGCAGGGGCTCACACCTGTCATCCCAGCACTTTGGGAGGCCGAAGCAGGTGGATCACCTGAAGTCAGGAGTTCGAGATCAGCCTGGCCAACATGGAGAAACCTGCATCTCTACTAAAAATACAAAAATTAGCCGGGTGTGGTGGTGTGCACCTGTAATCCCAGTTACTCGGGAGGCTGAGGCAGGAAAATCGCTTGAACCCAGGAGGCAGAGGTTGGAGTGAGCCGAGATCACGCCACTGCACTACAGCCTGGCGAGAGAGTGAGACTCCATCAAGAAAGAAATAAAAGAAAGAAAAGAAAAGAAAGAAAAGAAAGAAAGAAACAAACAAACAAACTGGCCAGGTATGAATAAAGTGGGTGAATTGTGTCAATGCCAACAGCCAGGTTAGGACACTGTAATAGACTGTTGCAAAATGTTACCATTGGGAAGAAACTAGGCACAGTGTTACTTCTTACAACTGCATGTGTTTCCGATCATTACAGCAACAAATTCAATTACAAAATATATACATATTTTGAAACATGATCCAGAGTGCAGTGGCATGATCACAGCTCACTGCAGCCTCAAACTCCTGGGCTCAGTTACTTCTCCCTCACCTCAACCTCCTATGTAGCTGGGACCACAGGCACACATGACCACACCCGGCTAATTTTTTTTTTTTTTTAAGACAGAGTCTTGGCCGGGCGCGGTGGCTCAAGCCTGTAATCCCAGCACTTTGGGAGGCCGAGACGGGCGGATCACGAGGTCAGGAGATCGAGACCATCCTGGCTAACACGGTGAAACCCCGTCTCTACTAAAAAAATACAAAAAACTAGCCGGGCGAGGTGGCGGGCGCCTGTAGTCCCAGCTACTCAGGAGGCTGAGGCAGGAGAATGGCAGGAACCCGGAAGGCGGAGCTTGCAGTGAGCTGAGACCCGGCCACAGCACTCCAGCCTGGGCGACAGAGCGAGACTCCGTCTCAAAAAAAAAAAAAAAAAAAGACAGAGTCTTGCTCTGTCACCCAGGCTGGAGTGCAGTGGCGTGATCTCAGCTCACTGCAAGTTCCGCCTCCGGGGTTCACGCCATTCTCCTGCCTCAGCCTGCTGAGTAGCTGGGACTACAGGCCCCCGCCACCACGCCCAGCTAGTTTTTTTGTATTTTTAGTAGAGATGGGGTTTCACCATGTTGGCCAGGATGGTCTCGATCTCCTGACCTCCTGATCCGCCCGCCTCGGACTCCCAAAGTGCTGGGATTACAGGCGTGAGCCACCGCGCCTGACAACACCCGGTTAATTTTTTATTTTTTGTAGAGATGGGGCCTCACTACATTGCCCGGGCTGGTCTCAAACTCCTGGGCTCAAGCAGTCCTCCGGCCTTGACCTCCGAAAGTGCTGGGACCACAGGCATGAGCCACCAAGCTTGACTATTATTATCTTTTTTTTTTTTTTTTTGAGACGGAGTCTCGCTTTGTCACCCAGGCTAGAGTGCAGTGGCCGGATCTCAGCTCACTGCAAGCTCCGCCTCCCAGGTTCATGCCATTCTCCTGCCTCAGCCTCCCACATAGCTGGGACTATAGGCACCCGCCACCTCGCCTGGCTAGTTTTTTGTATGTTTTTTAGTAGAGACGGTGCTTCACTGTGTTAGCCAGGATGGTCTCGATCTCCTGACCTCGTGATCCGCCCGTCTCGGCCTCCCAAAGTGCTGGGATTACAGGTTTGAGCCACCGTGCCCGGCCGACTATTATTATCTTTTTTTTTTTTTTTTTTTTTTTTGAGACGGAGTCTCGCTCTGTCCCCCGGGCTGGAGTGCAGTGGCCGGACCTCAGCTCACTGCAAGCTCCGCCTCCCGGGTTCACGCCATTCTCCTGCCTCAGCCTCCCGAGTAGCTGGGACTACAGGCGCCCACCTCTGCGCCCGGCTAATTTTTTGTATTTTTTAGTAGAGACGGGGTTTCACCGTGTTAGCCAGGATGGTCTCGATCTCCTGACCTCGTGATCCACCCGTCTCGGCCTCCCAAAGTGCTGGGATTACAGGCTTGAGCCACCGCGCCCGGCCTATTATTATCTTGAGGAACGATGCTGCTGGTGACCCTCGGCCTACATTTCGTGCCCAGGCAAGGGCCCTGCCTGCCTCCCCTGTGTCCTGGCTGGAAGTGGTGGCTGTGAGGGTTTCTTAATGTTGCCTGCCTGGCCCTAGGCCCACAGGGAAGGGATGAAGTCATTCCTGGGAGGGCAGGACTGCTGGGTGAAGGACCAGGGACTCTGCAGGGGTGAGTCAAGTTGGCCAATGAGCCCCTGTACAGAGTGGCCAGGGCTGGAACCCACCTCATCATGTAGCCTCCTTGCAAGGGGGGACACTTTGGTTCGGTTTTGGTTTTTGTTTTGTTTTTGAGGCGGAGTCTTGCCCTGTCTCCCAGGCTGGAGTGCAGTGGCGTGATCTCAGCTCACCGCAACCTCTACCTCCTAATTGCTTAAACTCCTAGGGTTCAAGCAATTCTCCTGCCCCAGCCTCCCAAGTAGCTAGGACTACAAGTGTGCACCACCACGTCAGGGTAATTTTTGCATTTTTAGTAGAAATGGGTTTCACCACGTTGGCCAGGCTGGTCTCCTGACAAGTGATCCACCTTCTTCAGCCTCTCAAAGTGCTGGGATTATAGGCGTGAGCTACCGCGCCTGGCCAGGTGACACTTTTACCATGCAGATAAAATGCTGCAACCCTGTTTGTGTTTCTGACGGCTGGGGGTGGCAGGGACTCACTGACTCCAAGCTGGGCACTTTCCACACGTCTATGGAAGCGGATTTGGGAACCTGAGGCCTCTGTGGCCCCCCAAACCAAGGCTGTGGGGGTTGACCAACCCCCTTTACTTTTTCTTTTCTTTTTTTCTTTTTTAAGAGATGGGGTTTCACTATGTTGCCCAGGCTGGTCTCGAACTCCAGGGCTCACTGAATCCACCCACGTCAGCCCCTTAAAGTGCTGGGATTACAGGCGTGAGCCACCGTGGCTGGCCCAGACACGCCCTCTTTTTTTTTTTTTTTTTTTTTTTTTTTTTTTTTTTTTTTTTTTTTTTTTTTTTTTTTTTTTTTTTTTGTTGTTTGTTGTTTTT
>NC_037687.1:1943616-1946455 GCF_003255815.1 Theropithecus gelada
TGTCGCCCAGGCTGGAGTGCAGTGGCCGGATCTCAGCTCACTGCAAGCTCCACCTCCCGGGTTTACGCCATTCTCCTGCTTCAGCCTCCCGAGTAGCTGGGACTACAGGCGCCCGCCACCTCGCCCGGCTAAGTTTTCGTATTTTTTAGTAGAGACGGGGTTTCACCGTGTCAGCCAGGATGGTCTCGATCTCCTGACCTCGTGATCCGCCCGTCTCAGCCTCCCAAAGTGCTGGGATTACAGGCTTGAGCCACCGCGCCCGGCTTTTTTTTTTTTTTGAGACGGAGTTTCACTCGGTCACCCAGGCTGGACTGCAGCGGCGCGATCTTGGCTCACTGCAACCTCCGCCTCCCGGGTTCGAGTAATTCTCTGTGTCAGCCTCCCAAGTAGTTGGGATTACAGGCACCCACCACCACACCCAGCTAATTTTTTCTATTTTTAGTAAAGACGGGGTTTCACCATCTTGGCCAGGCTGATCTTGAACTTCTGACCTCATGATCCACCCATCTCGGCCTCCCAAAGTTATGGGATTACAGGCATGAGCCACCGCACCTGGCCGACAAGCCCTCTTTGTTGGTGTCTGTACCTTCTGCCATTTCGCAAAAGGTGCTCACAAAAGGGAAACTGAGGCAGGACATGGTGGTTCACACCTGTCACCCTAGCACTTTGGGAGGTCAAGGCAGGGGGATCACTTCAGCCCAGGGACTCCAGACCAGCCTGTGCAACATAGTGAAACCCCATCTCTACAAAAAATTACAAAAATTAGCTGGGTGTGGTGGCGCACACCTGAGGTCACAGTTACTTGGGAGATTGAGGTGGGAGGATGATTTGAACATGGGAGGTCAAGGCTGCAGTGAGCCATGACAGCACCACGGCACTCCAGCCTGGGTGACAGAATGAGTCCTTATCTCAAAAAAGGGAAACTGAGGCAGGGGAGCGCTGGAACTGTTGCCCTCACACTTCATACGGGGAAACTGAGTCTCCCTTGGGGTGGTGGGATGAATGTACCCCAGGGCATCTTCCCAAGGCTGCCCACAAACCCCAAACCCTGCGTGTCAGGGAGTGAAATGTTTGCTTGATAGAAGGAACGAACACAGCTAGAAATGGAATGAATAAAGGGCCGGGCGCGGTGGCTCAAGCCTGTAATCCCAGCACTTTGGGAGGCCGAGACGGGCGGATCACGAGGTCAGGAGATCGAGACCATCCTGGCTAATACGGTGAAACCCTGTCTCTACTAAAAAATAACAAAAAACGGCCGGGCGCGGTGGCTCAAGCCTGTAATCCTAGCACTTTGGGAGGCCGAGACGGGCGGATCACAAGGTCAGGAGATCGAGACCATCCTGGCTAACACGGTGAAACCCCGTCTCTACTAAAAAGTACAAAAAACTAGCCGGGCGAGGTGGCGAGCGCCTGTAGTCCCAGCTACTCGGGAGGCTGAGCCAGGAGAATGGCGTAAACCCGGGAGGCGGAGCTTGCAGTGAGCAGAGATCCGGCCACTGCACTCCAGCCTGGGTGACAGAGCGAGACTCCGTCTCCAAAAAAAAAAAAAAAAAAAAAAAAAATAAAGAAGATTTTAATTTCGAAGAGATTAAAATGTTCTTTCCAAATGCAAATGGTAAGCCACTTTACAACAGTAAATAATGTCAAATAGTTACTACATAANTAGCCGGGCGCGGTGGCGGGCGCCTGTAGTCCCAGCTACTCGGGAGGCTGAGGCAGGAGAATGGCGGGAACCCGGGAGGCGGAGCTTGCAGCGAGCTGAGATCCTGCCACTGCACTCCAGCTTGGGCAACACAGCGAGACTCCGCCTCAAGAAAAAAAGAAAAAAAGAAATGAAATGAATAGGGCAGGTGCCCCTGGGGAGTCAGTGAGGTTCCAACCCAGGGGTGCCAGCTTCTATCGGGCCACCCAAACCCCGGATGGGAACACTTGTGTCAGCGGGTCCCCCAGCTCACCCAGGCATCCGTGACACAGGGAGCCAGCCCTCCCAGCCTCCCTCCCTTCCTCTCTCCCGCAAACTTACCCCAACCCAGCTTTGACCAAGGAGGTAGGTCCTTCCTCACATCTGACTTGATTCCATCACACTTCACTTTATTTTTTTTTTTTTTTTTCCCGAGACAGAGTCTTGCTCTGTGCCCCAGGCTGGAGTGCAGTGGCGTGATCTCGGCTCACTGCAAGCTCCGCCCCCCCGGGTTGACGCCATTCTCCTGCCTCAGCCTCCCGAGTAGCTGGGACTACAGGCGCCTGCCACGGCGCCCGGCTAATTTTCTTGTATTTTTAGTAGAGACGGGGTTTCACCGTGTTAGCCAGGATGGTCTCGAACTCCTGACCTCGTGATCCACCGGCCTCGGCCTCCCAAAGTGCTGGGATTACAGGCTTGAGCCACCGCGCCCGGCCACACTTCACTTTAAATAGGTTTCTCATTCTTCAGGGTGAGGCAGAGACCAGGACACACCACAGGGTTGCCTTTGGCAAGTGGACAATTAAAGGCCAGAATGAAAGGGGCTGATTCAGCAGGAGGGATCCCTGTGGTTCGTGACAATGGCAGGAAATAAAATGTGTGCGCGTCCTTCCACTCTGCAGAGGGAGGAGAGATATCCTGCTGGCCTCCTCCCCGCCCTGGGGCAATAAATCAACCCGCAACACATTCTGTTTTTGTTTTGAGAAGGAATCTCGCTCTGTCACCCAGGCTGGAGTGCTGGCACAATCTCGGCTCACTGCCGCCTCCATCTCCTGAGTTCAAGTGATTCTTCTGCCTCAGCCTCCCAATAGCTGGGACTATAGGCGTGAGCCACCATGCCCGCTTAATTTTTGTACTTTTTTTTTTTTTTTTTTTTTT
>NC_037687.1:1946849-1955914 GCF_003255815.1 Theropithecus gelada
CCTCCCGGGTTTACGCCATTCTCCTGCCTCAGCCTCCCGAGTAGCTGGGACTACAGGCGCCTGCCACCTCGCCCGGCTAATTTTTTGTATTTTTTAGTAGAGACGGGGTTTCACCGTGTTAGCGAGGATGGTCTCGATCTCCTGACCTCATGATCCGCCCGTCTCGGCCTCCCAAAGTGCTGGGATTACAGGCTTGAGCCACCGCGCCCGGCAGTTTTTTGTATTTTTAGTAGAGACGGGGTTTCACCGTGTTAGCCAGGATGGTCTCGATCTCCTGACCTCGTGATCCGCCCATCTCGGCCTCCCAAAGTGCTGGGATTACAGGCTTGAGCCACCGCGCCCGGCCAATTTTTGTACTTTTTAATAGAGACGGGGTTTCACCATGTCAGTCAGGCTGGTCTCAAACTCCTGACCTCGTGATCCGCCCGCCTCAGCCTCCCAAAGTGCTGGGATTACAGGCGTGAGCCACCGCACCTGGCCGATCCTCAACACATTTATTGAGCACTTATTGTGTTCCAGACCCTATGCAGACTTGATCCTGTTGACTCTTGAATTCATTATTATTATTACTTTATTGTTTTTTACAATAGAGATGGAGGTCTCACTATGTTGCCCAGGCTGGTGTCAAACTCCTAGCCTCAAGCGATCCACTGGTCTCAGCCTCCCAAAGTGTTGGAATTACAGGCATGAGCCACTGTGCCCAGCCATTATAATTATTATTATTTTATTTTTTTTGAGACAGAGTCTCACTCTGTTGCCCAGGCTGGAGTGCAGTGGCCGGATCTCGGCTCACTGCAAGCTCTGCTCCTGGGTTTACGCCATTCTCCTGCCTCAGCCTCCCGAGTAGCTGGGACTACAGTAGCCACCTCGCCTGGCTAGTTTTTTTGTATTTTTTAGTAGAGATGGGGTTTCACCACGTTAGCCAGGATGGTCTCGATCTCCTGACCTCATGATCCACCCATCTCGGCCTCCCAAAGTGCTGGGATTACAGGCTTGAGCCACCGTGCCTGGCCTATTATTATTATTAATTGAGACTGGGTCTTACTTTGTTGCCCAGGCTGGAGGGCAGTGATGCGATCATAACTCACAGCAGCCTCAAATTCCTGGGCTCAAGGGATCCTCCTGCCTCAGCCTCCCAAGTAGCTGGAACTACAGGCATGCGCCACCACACCTGTCTAATTTTCGTGTTTTTTTTGTTTTTTTTTGTTTTTTTTTTTTTGAGACGGAGTCTCGCTCTGTCGCCCGGGCTGGAGTGCAGTGACCGGATCTCAGCTCACTGCAAGCTCCGCCTCCCGGGTTTACGCCATTCTCCTGCCTCAGCCTCCCGAGTAGCTGGGACTACAGGCGCCCGCCACCTCGCCCGGCTAGTTTTTTGTATTTTTTAGTAGAGACGGGGTTTCACCGTGTTAGCCAGGATGGTCTCGATCTCCTGACCTCGTGATCCGCCCGTCTCGGCCTCCCAAAGTGCTGGGATTACAGGCTTGAGCCACCGCGCCCGGCCTAATTTTCGTATTTTTTATAGAGATGGGGTCTCATTATGTTGTCCAGTGTGGTCTTGAACTCCTGGGCTCAAGTAATCCTCCCACCTCAGCCTCCCAAAGTGTTGGGATTACAGGCATGAGCCATTGCATTCAGCCTAAATGAAATTATTATTATTATTATCCGTCCAGGCGTGGGGGCTCACACCTGTAATCCCAGCACTTTGGGAGGCCGAGGCAGGCGGATCACCTGAGGTCAGGAGTTTGAGACCAGCCTGGCCACCATGGTGAAATCCTGTCTCTATTAAAAATACAAAAATTAGCCAGGCATGGTGGTGGTCACCTGTAATCCCAGCTACTTGGGAGGCTGAGACAGGAGAATCACTTGAACCTGGGAGGCAGAGGTTGCAGTGCGCCAAGATTGCACGACTGAACTCCAGCCTGGGTGACAGAGCAAGACTCTGTCACAAAAAAAAAAAAAAAAAAAAGGCCAGGTCTGGTGGCCCACGCCTGTAATCCCAGCACTTTGGGAGGCCGAGGTGGGCAGATCATGAGGTCAGGAGTTCAAGACTAGTCTGGGCACCATGTTGAAACCCTGTTTCCACTAAAAATACAAAAATTAGCCGAGCGTGCTGGCACACGCCTATAATCTCAGCTACCCGGGAGGCTAAGGCATGAGAATCTCTGCAACCCAGGAGGCAGAGGTTGCAGTGAGCGGAGATCTCGCCACTACACTCCAGCCTGGGCGACACAGCGAGATTCTGTCTCAAAAAATAAAAAAAATAGCTGGGCACGGTGGCTCAAGCCTGTAATCCCAGCACTTTGGGAGGCCGAGACGGGTGGATCACGAGGTCAGGAGATCTAGACCATCCTGGCTAACACAGTGAAACCCCGTCTCTACTAAAAAAATACAAAAAACTAGCCGGGCGAGGTGGCGGGCGCCTGTAGTCCCAGCTACTCAGGAGGCTGAGGCAGGAGAACGGCGTGAACCCGGGAGGCGGAGCTTGCAGTGAGCTGAGATCCGGCCACTGCACTCCAGCCTGGGCAACAGAGCGAGACTCCGTCTCAAAAAAATAATAATAATAAAAAATAAAAAATAAAAAAATAAAAAAATAAAAATGATGGCACTGTGAACGGGGTCTCTTGGCTCTTTCTCGGTCTCTCGGTCTATATCCTCAGAACTCAGGCTCGTCCCTCGCCTCAGTGGGGCTCAAGGCAGTTGCACCTCAGCACAATTTTCTTCGTGGTTTTAGCTTTTTCTGGAAAATCAGCTTAGTCTGCCTACCACAGCCGCTCTGCTTCCTGTGGTAAGGCCACTTTCCCTGGGCACAGAGAGAGTCCTTGCCCCTCTAGCGCTGCCTCCCTTTGTGGGATTGGCGCTGGCCACACTTCTTACAGAAAGGCTCTTGGGGCCGGGCGTAGTGGCTCACGCCTGTAATACCAGCAATTTGGGAGGCCGAGGCAGGTGGATCACCTGAGGTCAGGGGTTCGAGACCAGCCTGGCCAACATGGTGCAACCCCATCTCTGCTAAAAACAAAAACAAACACACACACACACACACACACACACACAAAGTTAGCTGGGCCTGATGGTCCATGCCTGTAGTCCCAACCACTCAGGAGGCTGAGACAGGTGAATTGCTTGAACCCAGGAGGTGGAAGTCGTAGTGAGCCGAGATTGCACCACTGCACTCCAGCCTGGGCAACAGAGGGAGACACCGTCTCAAAAAGAACCTGGGTTTGGCCGGGCGTGGTGGCTCACGCCTGTAATCCCAGCACTTTGGGAGGCCAAGGTGGGCGAATCACGAGGTCAGGAGATTGAGACCATCCTGGCTAACACGGTGAAACGCTGTCTCTACCGAAAATACAAAAAATTAGCCGGGCGTGGTGGCAGGCGCCTTTAACCCCAGGAGAATGGCGTGAACGCGGGAGGCGGAGTTTGCAGTGAGCCAAGATCACGCCACTGCACTCCAGCTTGGGCAACAGAGCGAGACTCCGTCTCAAAAGAAAAAAAAAAGAACCTGGGTTTTCAGAACGTTCACCATGTTTGCAGGAGCGCTATTGGCATGGAAAAAAAAAGTTTTTTTTGGTTGTTGTTGTTGTGGTTTTTTTTTTTTTTTTTTTTGCCAGAGTCTTGTTCTTGTCGCCTAGGCTGGGGTGCAGTGATGCAATCTCAGTTCACTGCAACCTCCGCCTCCCAGGTTCAAGCGATTTTCCTGCCTCAGCCTCCTGAGTAGCTGGGATTACAGGTGCCCGACACCACGCCCGGCTAATTTTTTTACTTTTAGTAGAGACAGGTTTTCACCACGTTAGTCAAGCTAGTCTCGAACCCCTGACCTCAGGTATCTACCCGCCTCGGCCTTCCAAAGTGCTGAGATTACAGGCATGAGCCACCACGCCCGGCCAAATATGTATTTTTTTTAAAGAACAGCTTTGGGGTTTCGAAGAAATTGTGAAGGTCACAGGGTTTCCGCACAGTCCGCACCCCACACCTGGTTTCTCCAACAATCTGTGTGTGTGCTGCTGTCTTTTTTTTTTTTTTTTTTGAGACGGAGTCTCGCTCTGTCACCCAGGCTGGAGTGCAGTGGCACAATCTCGGCTCACTGCAAGCTCCGCTCCGCCTCCCGGGTTCACGCCATTCTCCTGCCTCAGCTTCCCAAGTAGCTGGGACTACAGGCGCCCGCCACCATGCCCAGCTAATTTTTTGTAATTTTAGTAGAGACGGGGTTTCACCATTTTAGCCAGGATGGTCTCGAACTCCTGACCTTGTGATCCACCCGCCTCGGCCTCCCAAAGTGCTGGGATTACAGACGTGAGCCACCACGCCCGGCCATGTGCTGCTGTCTTTTCAAAGGATCCCGAATCACTGCTGTCATGTAGAGGTGATTCTGCCATGAAGGATTCAGTTTGCTCCCGCCCCTGACCCAGTGGGACACATGCGCGAACCCTGGCCTGGGCACCTGTGAGCCAGAGCTGGTGGTTCCCTTCACAGAGGGGCAGACTGGGCTCTGGAGGCTGGGGGTGGCCTCGGTCACAGCCTGTGAAAGCCTCCCAGTTCCTCCAGCTCCAGAATTTTCCTGCCACTCTACAAGAAGAGACTGGAAGAGGGCGGGATTGGCAGAGAGGAAACCACAAAAACAGGATTGAGAGCAGCAGCTCAGAAGACAAGCTGTTCCTGGCAGGCGGCCGGGGGCAGGCAGCGGTCAGCGGGGGGGCCTGGCAGGGCCGGGCGGGGCTCGGTGCCACCTGGGAGGGAAGTGACTTGGCCTATGGGACCGCCCACACTTCCTACACACAAGTCAGGCTGGGCAAGGGAGAAGGACAGCAGGCCAGGGAGCCCTGAGGATGGCCGGGTGGGGCCGTCTGTGCGCTTTCATTCATTCATTCATTCATTCATTCATTCATTCAATCTGTTATGTGTGAGGTCACAAACTAGGACAAAGGAGGAGACAGCTGAGCTCAGCCCACCTTCCAGTGTGGCAGATGAGTAACCCAGGGCGAGAAACGTTCACAGATGGTCATGCGGGCTGTGACGTGGCCTGAACTCCTAGGGAGCACCTGCAGAAGTGATCCCAGATCCGCGGCTGAAGGGTGCAGGGGAGAAACCAAGTGCAAAGGATGTTGGGGAGGCCCCGCTGGAAGGGGGAGCAGGTGCATAGACCCTGCATCCAGAAGCAACTGGGGCCGGAGAAATTGAGAGGAGGGCAGGGTTTGAGGGGGAGGCTTGGAGGCTGGGAGCCCTGAGCCTTGAACTCCTGGGCTCAAGCAATCCTCCCACCTCAGCCTTCCAAAGTATTGAAATTACAGGTGTGGGTCACTGCACCCAGACTAAATAAAATTGTTATTATTATTATTATTTGAACCTAAACTAGGTGCCAGGGCAACCAAGAGCACTTTGTTTTTGTGCCGTGGGCAATGGGGAGCCATGGGAGGTATTAGAGCAGGGGAGGGCCATGATCGGTTTTAATTCACTAGGAGAAAGGAGGCAGAGGCAGGAATGGGAGCTGGAAGGTCAGCAAGGAGTCTGGGGCCTTGGCCTGGGGTAGCAGTTGCAGGGAGGACAAAAGTGGGGGTGATTTTGAGAGGAGACTTGGGAGTTGAGATTCAAAGGGTGTGATGGGGGGAAAGGAGGAGAAGACAGGGAAGACCAGAGCCAGGAGAGAAGAGAGACCCCAGGGATGGGGCTGAGGAGGGAGCACTGTCTGCAGCTTGGACGAGGCTCAGCCAGGTTGGCCGCAGCACCCAGAGAAAACCTGGGGGCTTGGGCCCTGTGGGTTTCTGGGGGCTGCTACTGTCAAGGGTAGAGGCCAGACCCCACCCTGTGCTCATCTGGCCCAGCCCTCTGTTCTCCAGATGGGGAAACTGAGGCCCGGGTTGGCAGTCCTTATCTTGCCAGCTCCATAACCCCTGCTCCAGGGGACAGCTCGGAACCTCGATTTCCAGTCTGTGCCTTGAGGCTGTGGGGGAAGCTAGCAGAGGACCCTGGCCCCTCCCTCCCACTGCAGCTGCAGAACAGGGCTAGAAGGACTGGACTGCATGGGTCGTGGGGTTCAGTCAGGACCATGGGGTGGCCACGAAGTGCCCCGCAGGGGGTGACAGACCCCCCCCCCCAGTGCCCGGCCCACCCTTCACCTCCCCCAGCAGTCAGCCCTGCAGGGCTGGGCCCCTCCTGACCATGGCTGTGGTCTCTGCTCCAACTGGGTCTCCCAGGAGCCCTCCTCCTCTAGGCCCAGCTGGAATCCATCCCCGGGCCATTCACATGAAAAGTCCAGAACAGGCAAATCCCCAGAGACGGAGAGTGTACTAGTGGCCCCTGGGGGCTGGGGAGGTGGGGAGAGGCGGTGACTGCTGATGGGACAGGCTTGCTTTCCCAGGGGATGAGAATGTTGCAGAATTGGGTTAGAGGCAAAGGTTGCACAACTTTACATGTGCTAAAAAAAACCATTGAATTTTAGACGAAGTGGGTGAATTACGGTGCTGAGTTTTTTTTTTTTGTTTTGTCTTGTTTTTTGAGGCGTCTGCCTATGTTGCCCAGGCTGGAGTGCAATGGTGCAATCTCGGCTCACTGCAACCTCAGCTTCCTGAGCTCAAGCGATTCTCCTGCCTCAGCCTCCCTAGCAGCTGGGATTACAGGCACCTGCCACCACGCCAGGCTAATTTTGTATTTTTAGTGGAGATGGGGTTTCAGTGTTGGCCAGGCTGGTCTCAAACTCCTGACCTCAGGTGATCCTCCCACCTTGGCCTCCCAAAGTGCTGGGATTACGAGAGTGAGCCACCGCGCCCGGCCAGGTGCTGAGTTTTATCACAGTAAAACGGTTATCCGAAAAAATAAAATGCTGCCTGGGTTCCCTGTTGCCTTTGGGGTGCAGCCCCCTCCCCCGCCGTGGTCGAGTGTGTCCCCCACACGGTGCTTACTCTCGCGCTCCAGCCTCTCGGTGTGCGGGTACCATAACCTTCCTTCCCCTCCTCACGCCTTCTCCCACGCAGGCTCCTGGCGCAGGGCAGGGAACCCTCCCGTCCTGAGCGCCATCTCTCTGGCCTCCAACCCGCTCCGCTTCCAAAACCCGCCCCTCCAGACCTCAAGCCCCGCGTTTCCAGGCCCAGACTTGGCCCCAGACACAAGCTCCACCCCGACCTCCAGTTCATAAGCCCCGCCCCTCTGGGCAAAAGCTCCGCCCCCCAGGCCGTAAGTCTCTGCCTTCCAGGCCTCAGACCTCACCCGATACGCAAGCCCCGCCCCTTCTGGGAACCTCCCCCATGCCCCGGCCCTCCAGGCCTCAAACCTCGACCCAGACGAGGCCCCGCCCCTTCAGATTCCAAGCTCCGCCCTCCAAGTCCACGGCTCCGCCTCCAAATTATAAACCCCCATTCCCAGACCCCAAGTCTCGCCCCCTCCAGGCCTCAAGTCCCGCCCCCTCAGGCGACGTCATCGGTTTCTTTGTTGCTGGGTTTCGTCGCCGCACTGCGCTACCAGCCTGTAGCTCACCTGGCTGCCCTTGGATCCCGCTTGGATCCAGAAACTGAGGCACACAGTAGCCTGGACACAGCTGGGATTTCAGCCCAGGCTGGCCTCCTTAACCACCAGGCTTCGCTGTCCTCCTTCCGCTCCCGCCTCCAGGAAGCCCTTCCTGGTCTACACCCAACCCCGGGATGTGAGGTCAGCCCTTGGCCGTCCAGCTCACCTTCTCTGCCACCAGCCCCAGCACAGAGTCCTGACTGCAACAAAAACTTAATAACGGCTTGGCGAGTGAACCCTAGAGCAGGCAGGGGCCGGCCATGCGCGGAAGGTTAGAATTACTAGGACTTGTTAGGTCTCACAGTCTCAAGGTAGAGGCAACAACGTCTGTCACCCTCTCCCAGGAGGAGACCCTGCCCTCCCCCTCCCTTTGAACCTGGGCGGGCCTCGCGCCTCCTGTGAAACCAGAGAAGGTGGCCGGGGTGGCGCCGCCTGACTTCCCAGCAGGTCAGCCTGGCAGCTTCTGCTTTGTTCGCTTGGAACCCTGCTTACTGGAGACCGGACTGGGAACACAGCTGCCATGTTGTGAGGGAGCCCAAGCCACACGGGGAGGCTCCCTGCAGGCGCTGGTCCCCGTTCACAGCTCGCAGCTGAGCCCTGGCTGGGTGTGGGGCTCACGCCTGTAATCTCAGCACTTTGGGAGGCCGAGATGGGCAGATCACCTGAGGGCGGGAGTTCGAGACCAACCTGACCAACGTGGAGAAACCCGACTCTACTAAAAATACAAAATTAGCTGGGCATGGGGGCACATGTCTGTGATCCCAGCTACTCGGGAGGCTGAGGTGAGAGAATCGCTTGAACCTGGGAGGTGGAGGTTGCGGTGAGCTGAGATCACATCATTGCACTCCAGCCTGGGCAACAAGATCGAAACTCCGTCTCAAAAAGAAAAAAAAAAAAATTACAAAAAATTAGCTGGGCCGTGGTGACACACGCCTGTAATCCCAACTACTCAGGAGGCTAAGGCAGGAGAATCCCTTGAACTCAGGAGGCGGAGATTGCAGTGAACCGAGACATAGCACCACTGCACTGCATCCAGCCTGGGCTGTGAGTGAGATTCCGTCTCAAAAAAAAAAAAGGGAAAAAAAAAGGACAGGGTCTCACTCTATCACTCAGCCTAGAGTCAGTGGCATGATCACGGCTCACTGCAGCCTCAACCTCCTGGGCTCAAGTTGTCCAACTGCTTTGGCCTCCCATGCAGCTGGGACCACGGGTGTGCACCACCACGCCTGGGTTTTTTGTTTTGTTTTGTTTTGTTTTTTGAAACAGAGTCTTGCTCATCGCCCAGACTGGAGTACAGTGGTACCATCTCGGCTCACTGCAGCCTCCGCCTCCCAGGTTCAAGCAATTCTTGTGTTCTTGTGCCTCAGCCTCCTGAGTAGCTGGGATTACAGGCATATTGCACCACACCGGGCTAATTTTTGTATTTTCAGTAGAGGCGGGGTTTCATCATGTTGGCCAGACCTCAAGTGATCTGCCTGTCTTGGCCTCCCAAAGTGCTGGGATTACAGGCATGAGCCACTGCACCCGGCTGATAGCCTGTCCGGTTTTTTTTTTTTTTTTTATTTTTTTCT
>NC_037687.1:1955928-1964414 GCF_003255815.1 Theropithecus gelada
GGAGTGCAGTGGCCGGATCTCAGCTCACTGCAAGCTCCGCCTCCCGGGTTTACGCCATTCTCCTGCCTCAGCCTCCCGAGTAGCTGGGACTACAGGCGCCCGCCACCTCGCCTGGCTAGTTTTTTTTTTGTATTTTGTAGTAGAGACGGGGTTTCACCGTGTTAGCCAGGATGGTCTCGATCTCCTGACCTCGTGATCCGCCCGTCTCAGCCTCCCAAAGTGCTGGGATTACAGGCTTGAGCCACCGCGCCCGGCCCGGTTTTTTTTTTTGAGACAGAGCCTTGCTATGTCACCCAGGCTGGAGTGCAGTGGCGCGATCTCGGCTCACTGCAAGCTCCACCTCCCGGGTTCACGCCATTCTGCTGCCTCAGCCTCCCCAGCAGCTGAGACTACAGGCGACCACTGCCATGCCAGGCTAATTGTTTTGTACTCTTAGTAGAGACAGGGTTTCACCATGTTACCCAGGATGGTCTCCATCTCCTGACCTTGTGATCCGCCCGCCTCGGCCTCCCAAAGTGCCAGGATTACAGGCGTGAACCACCACGCCCGTTTTTGTTTTTTTTTTTTTTTGAGAGGTGGACTCTCGCTCTGTCGCCCAAGCTGGAGTGCAGTGGCACAATCTTGGCTCACTGCAACCTCCGCCTTCCGGGTTCAAGCGATTCTCCTGCCTCAGTCTCCTGAGTAGCTGGGATTACAGGTGTGCACCATCATGCTTGGCTAATTTTTGTATTTTTAGTAGGTACGGGGTTTCACCCTGTTGATTAGGCTGGTCTAGAACTGCTGACCTCGTGATCTGCCCGCCTCTGCCTCCCAAAGTGCTGGGTAATTACAGGCATGAGCCACCGCGCCCAGCCGGGCTCAGCTTTTGGCCGCTGTCTTCCCAGCGGTGCATCCAGGCATCCTGGGGCAGAGACAGACCCCACAGGAGCCACTACCTCAAAACTCGTGACTCAGCACCACTGCCAACAACGTGGTTTTGCAATAATAGGTTGGGGGCGGCTCCTTATGCAGTGACAGAAAACTTGAACTCAGGCACACACAGCAGGTTTTTTGACTTTTATTAAATCTTTACAAAACAGAATACAAAATTCCGGCATTGACAGTTGGTGTAAAGGAAAACTTCTGAGCTCCGTCAGTTCACCTGGTACAATGGAATTAAAGTGCTTGGATGTTTTTCCCCCACTTAAAAAAAACTTTGAGGTTTTTTTTTTTTTTTTTTTTTTTTTTTTTTGTCTTTTAAAAACATCGTAACATTAACACATGGCCGTTCACCGTCCCCCAGCGCTGGGAGCTGGCCTGGGGCCCAGGGTTCTCCAGGATCTTCACTCATTCACAGTAATGGTTCTGACCAGTCCTCCAGGTCGCACATGGATGCGACAGGGGTGGGGAGGGAGGAGGAAGTGACTGTCCCACCTTCAGAAAAAAAAAAAAAAGCTGCTAGCAGCTCAGACGCGATGGCTGTGGGCGCCTGCAGCGGGCGGGGGTCTGTTTGCTTGTTCTTTTATACAAAAAGGCAGAGAATCCCCCGTTACAAAACATAGAATTACTGACAGGTGAGACATGATGGGGGAGGGGGGTGGGCGGCCTGCCCCACCCCCCAGGGGTCTTTGGAAGGGGCAGTCCACAGATATGGGCAGTGGGGACCAGGGAGGGCAGAGCACCCCCACGGCCACCGGACTGTGACCATCGTACGAGATTCGGGAGGGGCAGCAGGGCCAGGCGGACAGTCTCCGAGGCCCCCACCCCCAGACCCCCCGACATTCAAGTATTCTTCAAGAACAGGGAAGCAAAGTCAACCGATGTTTTTTTTTTCCTTAAAAAAAAAACAACTAAAAAACTAAACACAAGGAATCCCGACCGCGGATTTAGAAGCCAGAGGAGGCTGCCCCAGGCGTGGAGTTTGGGGACTGGGCTGGGAAGGGCAGGTGGTGACCCTAGCTGCCCCCGCAGCACAGCCCCGCACACTTCCAAAGTGGAACCCTGTATTGCATAGAACGTCCCCACCCGCAGGGAGGGGCGGCAGGCTCCGCAGCCCCCAGGGGTTGGAGCGTGGAGAGTGGGGGGACTGAGCAGGCCCCTCCATTCCTGGGTGCCCGAAGGGAGGCCAAGGCCGCGGCCATTTTCCTGAAGGTGGCAGACCAAAAACGCTGCCCTGGGGGCGGGGATTCGCCCAGACCCTGGGGTCTGGGCCCAGCTCTAAGGACAAGGATGGAGCTGACAGAGCTTCCAGGCCAGGCCCGAGGGGCGGCGCGAGGCAGGACGTGGCCACGGTCAGACTGAGCCCTGAGAAGGGGCACTCGGTTGCCCCAAGGGGGTGTCTTCAGGACCCCCCACATTGGCTGACAGTGCCTGTCCAGTCCCTGTGCCTGCTGCGGTGGAAACAGCCTCAGGCCGGGCGGGGCTCCTGCTGTCTCAGGCCCTGGAGCGGTGGAGACGGGCAGCTGCGAGCCCCTGGGGTCAGCTGCAGTTTAAGGTCAAGGTTGGAGGCCGAATCTGGCCACCAGGAGTCCTGGGCAGACAGACAGGCCTTGCAGGAAGCCCCGATTGTCAACTATCATGGGGACAAGGCAGGCGCGGGTAAAGGGCTGGGGGATCCCATGGGGCGGGTGGCTGGGCTGCCCTCCACCTGCCTGCCTGGCCCCTCTGGAGACAGGCAGGTCCTCCCTCCCCAACCAAGCCACCAGGGGTGCTCTCAGGGTGAGGGATAGAGGGGAAGAACCTGTCCCTGAAATACTGCGGGCTGGGAGGGAACACAGGGGCAGGGCCCCCCAGCTCTGGAAGATGGCGAACGCTGTGGTCTGCTCTCCTGAGTCACTGCAAGCCACGTGGGCAGATGGCGGGCAGTACAGGTGACCTGGGGGCTTCACAGTACAGGTGAGCAGGGCTGGGGGCCGGGAAAGGGACAAGCCCAGCCACATACCCTCTGCTCACCTCCCCGGGTGCCTGCATTGCTTTTAACCGTCCGAAGAAAAAAATAAGGGGGAGGGGTGGAAACGGGAAAGAAAAACCCAAAAGCAAAAATCTTCTATAAAACGCCCCCCCAGCTGAGCTTAGTGCCTGGGAATCCAGCCAGAGGCGGGGCAGCCCGCAGGACACCGGCTGGCGATAGCTTAAAAAACCTTTAGATTTGATTGGGGGATGGGCGACCTATGTACAAAGGGGAGAAACGGGAGGGTCAGGCACGGTCTCCCACCAGGACCACGGGGGCCGAGGACAGGCTGGCCCTTTGCCGCCGCTGCGCCAGCTTGGACTGGGAGGGTGGAGACAGCTGCAGGCAGCGTGAGGTAGCTCGGACCAGGACGGGCTGGCCCTGCCCTGCGGCCTCCTCCTCAGCCAGGTCCTCGTCGTGCTGGGCCAGCTGCCGGTTCATGGCAATGGCCTCGGCCGCGAAGGATGTGAGGTCTTTGGCACAGCTGTTCCTGGGAAATGGGGTGGGGGTAGGTGGTCACCAAGGAGGCATCCCTTACGGGACCGCTGGGGTCTGTGCAAGGCCCTGGGGGAAGGGGCTTCATGCCCTCCTCCCACCCTGACCCTGGGGCTCCTCTGAGTGCCAGGGCCCCACCGGGATCTCCACTGAGTTACCAGGCTTGCCCGCATCCCTGACCCCAAAGCAGCTCTCCAGGTCTTTCCCAAGTGTTTTAGCCTGGAAACCCCGCCCCCTGGACTTGGGGGTCCCGAGCACCCCTGCAGGCCTCACCTCTGCAGGACCATCGGAGTGGGCAAGGTGTTCTCCGGGGCGCACTGCAACGAAAGCGGGCAGGGGGCAGGGCTGGAGAGCAGCTGGGGCCGCCTGGGGTGCCGGGTTGGGTGTCTGGCCAAGGGATGCCGTGCCCATCCCATCACCAGGACCCCACGAGAGACCAGAAGTGCACCTGGGTGCCCCGGGAGCCAAGTCCCTGTTCCGAGGTCTCTATGGCGAGGCTCCATGTCCACCTGCCCAGGGAACCCGAGGCTGGGCCAGGCTGAGGCCTGGTGTTGCAGGACCCAGTGAGGGTGGAGAGCAGAGCCCCAAGCCCTACCTCTCCCGGCTGTTCCCAGCCCAAACCCACCTCCGCCCCCCTCTTAACCCACGGGTCTCTGGAAGGAGTTTGGAGGCCCCCAGCCCCTCGCCTGGGGACAGAGAGTGACCCCAGGTTCTATTTTTAGTAAATCCCCACTCCCTGGGGTGGCAGCTCGGCTCAGATGACCTCTGGCACGAGAAACACCCGACTCCGCCTGGATCGGAGGCCACACAGGGAGGGTGGGGGCAGAGCCTGGGCCTGAAACTGACGACAGGCTGGGGTCTCTGTGAGCTGGACTCGCCATCCACTTGACTGCAGCTTGCTGCGGAGTGTAGGTCCCCACCACCCTCCAGGAAGGTTCTCTGAGTAGCTGCTTCTGGGAGCTGCCTGCCTGGCCAGTGGGCACCGCGCATAGGTGGGTGGCGGGGATTTCCGCTGCAACCCTCAGCCCAGGGCAGAGTCTGTGCTCAGACCTCAATGCATCTCAGAGCGCCAGGATACACCCTCGGGGCTTCCTGTGCTTGCTCTGAGGCTACCCTGCAGCCTCCCATACCCTCCCTGGCGCCCCTGGGGCTGGCACTCACCCCCTGAACCCAGGGGTGCTGCAGGACTTGGGCAGCGCTCAGTCTCTGCTTGGCGTCACGGACGAGCAGCTTGGAGATGAGGTCTTTGGCAGCACAGGAGATGTGGGCCCAGTCCTTGTCGGGGAACTCATACTTGCCCTCCTGGATGCTCTCAAACAGCATGTTCTGGGGACACAGGACACAGACGAGCTTAGATCTGCCCAAGGAACTGGATACTGTGCACTGACATGTGGCTCCATCAGGACCCCAACCACCACGAGACCCTTGACCATGCACACCTGGGGCGGAGGGGACTGGGAGCCGGACCAGGAGAGTCGGCTCTACCCAAGTGGAGCTGGATTTACAAAAAGGCAGCTCTGAAGGACCTGGTTCCAAGGGCCGCAGGCCACAGATGCTGAGCCTTAAGCAGCCGGCAGGCAGTCTGAGCCTGATCCCCCCAAACCAGGAACGTCACTCCACCTCTCAGCTCTCTGACCCTGTCTGCGTTTCCCTCGGGCAGGCAAACCTGAAAAGCCTTCAGGAAACTGGAGGACAGGGCGGCACTGCCCTGTGCATGGTATCAGGGAGTAGGGCACACAGGGCAGGTCCCCGGGGGTTAAGGGGGAGTACAGAGTAGGTTCCCGGGGGTCTGGGGAGCACACAGAGCAGGTCCCAGCGGTTAGAGGGCATACAAGGCAGGTCCCCGGGGGTTAGGGGGTGGTGGGGGGCAGGTCCCCTGGACTTAGGGAGTGCGCAGGGCAGGTCCCCTGGGGTTAGGGGGTGCGCAGGGCAGGTCCCCTGGACTTAGGGGGTGCCCAGGGCAGGTCCCCTGGGGTTAGGGGGTGCGCAGGGCAGGCCCAGGGGAAGAAGGTGTCCAGGACAGGAGGGTGCCCAGGAAAGGAGGGTGCGCGGGCCGCCGCACCTGGCAGGCAGGGCAGGCCTCGCCGCGGTCCCAGCCGCAGTCGCTGCCACAGCGGCCCACGAAGGGCGGGTAACCACTGAGCAGGATGTACAAGATGACGCCCAGGCTCCACAGGTCGCAGCGCTTGTCGTAGATGCTGGCCTCCTCGCTAAAGGCCTCCACCACCTCCGGGGCCATGTACTCCGCCGAGCCGCACTGCGGACGGGGGAGAGAGGCGTCAGCCGGGGCTTCCCGGCATCACGTGGGAGCCCGGGTAACTGCGGGTCACCTGCGCCAGCCGGCTCGGACCCCGCCCCCCGACCAATCAGCGGCTGCCGGGAACGCGCCCCGCCCAATCAGCAGGTGCAGAGCTCGCCCCGCCGCCGCCGCAGCCCCGCCCCACCCGTCCAAACACCGATGGGTGGGGGCGCCTAATCGAGGCCCCGCCGCGTCATCCCGCCCAACCAATCAGCGGCTGTTGCTAAGCGGAAGCCCGAGCTCCGCGGCCTGGAACTGCGGAGCGGCCCAGGCTCCGCGAGGTTATGCAACCGTAGAGCAGGCAGCCGAGCCCCCAGGCCTGCCCGCGGGCCCTCACCGGGGTGAGCAGCTCCGGCGTGGAGATAGGGGAGCAGTCCCCGTTGAGTTTGATGCCGCTGCCCAGGTCGAAATCACAGATCTTCACGGGGGAGACCTGGGAGGGGCCAAGAGGGCCGTGAGCCTGGGGTCCCACGCGGCCACCCCTCCCGCGGGGCCACTCTGCCCGGGCTGGCATACCTGATTGGGGTGCTCACACAGGATGTTTTCCGGCTTTAAGTCCCTGTGGGCGATGCCTGGGGGAGAAGCCACAGAACCACGAGGGGGTGAGGGGCTGGGGGTCTTCCAGGAGTCCTTGGCAGGCTGCCTTAGGGGACTCAGGGCGGGCTCACCACCCACCTTTGTTGTGCAGAAAGTCCAAGGCACTGGCCACGTCCTGCACCACCACGCTGGCCTCCAGCTCGTTGAAGTGCCGGCGCTTGTGGATGTGGCTCAGGATGGAGCCTGGGCAGGGCAGAGCAGGACAGGGGGAACACACAGGTCACCTCAGAGTCCCCGCAAGGCCCGCACCCACCTCCACTTTGGAGGGGACGCCCCCACACCGGCTTCCTCTGGCCCAAAGGCCTTACCCCTGAGCCACCATTTGGGCAGGACACAAACCCCACAAGCCCCCTCCTGCAGGTGGCACTAGGCCCCCATCCCGTAATACCTCCCAGCTCCCTCCCTCCCCACAGCCTGGAGCCCCCAGGTACCTCCCCGCATCTTCTCAAACACCAGGTAGAAACGGTCCTCCTCCTCAAAGAACTCAATCAGCTCTAGAACGTTCCTGGGGGGGGTGGGAGGCAGGAGAGGAGCTGAGGCTTCCTGAGGCCCCTGGGTACCTGCTGCTCAGCCTAGGAGGGGCCCACCCTCTTGGTGCTGGCCCGTCCACTGGAGGCTGGGACTTGGGCAACAGGCCCGCCTCACGCTGCCCGCCTGGGGCTGCCAGCCAGCCTTCTTCAGGGAGGGGAACGCAGGGCCTGGCAAACTGGGTGCCCTACAGATGCTTGCTGGGGGTGATGTGGCGCTCAGGCCCTTCATCCGCTGAAAGACAGCTCAGGCCAGTGCTGTGGCAAGGGTGGCTCACCTACCTGTGTCCCTGGCACTGGTACAGCATCTCCACCTCCCGGAAAACCCTGCTCCGAATGTGGCCTGGCTGTTTCTCAATGATCTGAAACAGGCAAGAGGACACAGCACCTGGGTTGGCGGGACGCTCACAGCTGAGAAGGGGCCAGAAACTCCACTGCCACGGCTGGAATTCACCACCCTTATACCCTGCAACTCTAGAAAGCAGGGCTCACGTCTGTCATCCCAGCACTTTGGGAGGTTGAGGCAGAAGGATCGCTTGAGCCCAGGAGTTTTAAGACCAGCCTGGGCAACACAGCCAGACCCCATCCCTCCAAAACGTTTTTGTTGTTGTTGTTGGTTTTTTTTAAGATGGAGTTTCGGCCGGGCGCGGTGGCTCAAGCCTGTAATCCCTGCACTTTGGGAGGCCAAGACAGGCGGATCATGAGGTCAGGAGATTGAGACCATCCTGGCTAACATGGTGAAACCCCGTCTCTACTAAAAAATACAGAAAACTAGCTGGGCGCGGTGGCGGGCGCCTGTAGTCCCGGCTACTTGGGAGGCTGAGGCAGGAGAATGGCGTAAACCCGGGAGGCGGAGCTTGCAGTGAGCTGAGATCTGGCCACTGCACTCCAGCCTGGGCGACAGAGCGAGACTCCGTCTCAAAAAAAAAAAAAAAAGATGGAGTTTCGCTTTTGTTGCCCAGGCTGGAGTGCAATGGCACAATCTCGGCTCACCGTAACCTCCACCTCCCGGGTTCAAGCGATTCTCCTGCCTCAGCCTCCTGAGTAGCTGGGATTACAGGCACCTGCAACCACACTCAGCTAATTGTTTTGTATTTTTAGTAGAGACGGGGTTTCACCATGTTGGCCAGGCTGGTCTTGAACTCCTGACTTACAGGTGATTCACCCGCCTCGGCCTCCGAAAGTGCCGGGATTACAGGTGTGAGCCACCGCGCCCGGCCCCAAAATGTTCTTTAAGTTAGTGGTGAGCTATGATGGTGCCATTGCACTCCAGCCTGGGTGACAGAGGGAGATCCTGTCTCTAAATTAAAAAAAAGAGACAGAAAGCTGGGCTCGCCTATGGGGGCCTGGAATTTACTGCAAGTCAAGGATAAGAAAGAAAAAAAAGGCCGGGCGCGGTGGCTCACGCCTGTAATCCCAGCACTTTGGGAGGCCGAGGCGGGCGGATCACAAGGTCAGGAGATCGAGACCACGGTGAAACCTCGTCTCTACTAAAAATACAAAAAAAAAAAATTAGCCGGGCGCGGTTGTGGGCGCCTGTAGTCCCAGCTACTTGGGAGGCTGAGGCAGGAGAATGGCGGGAACCCGGGAGGCGGAGCTTGCAGTGAGCTGAGATCCGGCCACTGCACTCCAGCCTGCG
>NC_037687.1:1964513-1975119 GCF_003255815.1 Theropithecus gelada
AAAAAAAAAAAAAAAAAAAAAGAAAGAAAAAAAGGTCAGGTGCGGTGGCTCACGCCTGTAATCCCAGCAGTTTCAGAGGCTGAGGCGGGTTGATCATGAGATCAGGAGATTGAGACCATCCTGGCCAATATGATGAAACCCCGTCTCTACTAAAAATACAAAAATTAGCTGGGTATGGTGGCGGGCACCTGGAATCCCAACTACTTGTGAGGCTAAGGCAGGAGAATCACTTGAACCCGGGAGGTGGAGGTTGCAGTGAGCTGAGATCATGCCATTGTACTCCAGCCTGGGTGACAGAGCAAGACTCTGTCTCAAAAAAAAACAAAAAAAAGTGGCCACATGTGAGGTGGCCAGTGGGGGCTGCTCTCCACCTGTGACCCTGACAGCCCTCAGAGACATACTTGGGACTTGGGACTTCTGCAAAATACCCCCACAGGATGTCAGGGTCCCCTGCCCTGGGTGGCCACCCTTCCTGACCCAGAGACAGCTGTAGTCCTCTGTCCCCACAAAGCGGATCCCTGGTGACCCATAGAACTAGGGAGGCCTCAGGACACCTGGCTGCCAGCCCACCAGGCCCCACCTCACATGTGGCCACAGCACCAAGTCCTGCTCCCCGGCTCCGAGCCAGCCTGGCCAGACACTTACCCATCGCCTCAGCCAGTATCTGTTTGGGGCCCGCCCTGGTTGGCTGCCCCAGCCACTGGTGGATCCAGCCTCCCTGAGCCCCAGAGCCTCAGGAAGCCACCCCACTGTCCCCAGCAGCTCCAGCTGCTCCCTACCACCTTCACTCACAGAGGTGGGGTCAGGAGGTGTCTGCAGCTCCCGACCTGGCACCTGCTGGGACCCTCTTCCCAGGCTGGTTACGCTAGCCCCTCTCACTGGGCAGGTGGCTGGCTGCCTGAGCACTCTGCCCAGGGTTCCCTGCCCACTGCAATGGTCTGCTCGCAGTGGGGATGTGGCATTCCACTCTTGAGTCCCTGGCTCCTGTCTCTGCGGTCCCGTGTCTATACTGAGAAACAAACCTGCCCCAGCGAGGGGCAAGAGAACAACTGGATGCCAGGGTGTCCTGAAATACCACCGCCCAGGCCACTGCCGAAAGCTGAGCCCAGCAGGCACTGCAGGCACTGCACATGGTTCTGGATAAAACTGAACCTCGTCCTGTCCCTGAGGTGGCCGGCTAGAATGCTGCTTCAGGGAGGGGGCGCAGCCCCTCCTGGCATGGAAGGGGCCTATTCTGAGGTCCCAGCTTAGGGGCTCGGCATCCAGCCAGCAGCCTCATGGCACCAGGGGACCCCCAGGCAGCTTCCCGCAGCATGGCTCCCGCTGAGGGCAGAGGGCCCACACCCCAGTCCCCGTAGAATGAAATGCTCCTCAGACTCACGGGTCCCAGCGATTCGCCTGACTTGCCCAGGACACCTCCTCCTCCCCCTGTCACCTGGCTGGACCAACTCCTGGACATCAGTGGCCAACACCTCCAGCAGGAAGTCCCCCAGGCTCTCCAGATCCCAGCACTGACCACACCAGGTCAAAGTGGCAAGATGACCAGGGAGGTGGCTCTGAGACACCAATTAGGAACCCCCAGAGGCCACACAGCATGAGTCAGGCTACCTAACCCCCGATCCTCAGTGTCCCTATCTGTCAAACAACAGGAAGCAAGGATGCCGCCAGGAGAGGACTGTGCTCAGAGGGACGCCTGCTGTGCAGAAGTGTTCCGGAGGGGCCTCGTGCTCCTGCACCATCGCCTTGGCCTGCCTGGGGGCTCCCAGGAGGCAGGGACTGTACTGCGTCTGTCCCTGCCTGCTGCCACTGTGGTCCCAGCACCCGGCCAGTAACCTCCCCAGGTTGGCCACCCCTCTTCTTCCTCCACCTCCTCCTCTTCAGAGGAAAGCTCTGGCCTGGCCGTCCACCAGGACCCACAGGCTCCTGGCCAGCCCTGCTCGCCAGGGCACACCTGGCCCTCTTTCCCAGGCAGCCAGCCCTCCCGGGACCCCACCCAGCCCGGGAGCCGCATGCCAGGTCACGAGGGAAGCCTGAAGATTTCTTGGAATACAGGATCCAACCAGCCCACAAGGTCATAGGGTGACAACCAGGGCCTCAACAGCGCTCCTGCTCCCAGCCCTTGGGTCACACCCTGGGTTTAGCAGCCGCCTGGGGCTAGGGTGACACGGGGCTCTCACGGGCCTGCACTGAGGTTCTCCAAACGCAGAGCCCCTCTGGGCCCTGGGATATGACGTTGTATTTTGATCCTTGAAACCAAACTGTCATGTACCCTCAGGGACGGCTCAGAGGCAGGGACTGCCCAGGGGACCCAGTGGGCACAGTGCCTCTGACTAAAGCCGCCACTCTGGGTGGCCACTCTGGTACCAGACAGGGCCACTCCCGCTGCTGTCATTCCTGACTGGACTCAGGGCCCGGTGGCCGTTTTTAGACACTGGTCTTCCTGGCTGTAGGACGGGGAGCCGGAATGCCACACACAGTTTCCACCTCCCCCTACTCCCCGCACTCATCCCATGGCGCTGGGTTCCCCAGGGCGCGGCCGCGGGCCCACCTTGACGGCGTACTCCTGGCTGGTGATCAGGTTGATGCAGGTCTGCACTCGGGCATGAGCGCCCTCTCCCAGCACATCCTCCTGCAGCTGGTAGACGTCTGCCGGGCAGCGAGGCGGGCGTGAGAGGGACCCCGGCTGTCCCCCGCTCCCGGCTCCCCCAGTGCCCACCATCCCTGCTCACCTTCGAACCTGCCCGAGAAGCTGTCGGTGGCCCGGCCGCGCTTCTTCTTCTTGCCCCTCTTCTTGGCGTCCGGGATGTCGATGGGCTGGCTGGCGGGCATGTCTGTTCCAGGAGGCACGCCCAGGGGGCTCAGGACATGGCCCTGGCCGGCTGGTCCCCACCCCCCTGCAGGGGCTGGCCACTGCCATGGCGGCGACAGCGGCTGCCCCGTGCCCTCCTCCCCCTCAGGCCCCTCACCAGGGCGGGCTGAGCACTGCAGGCCAAAGTCAGAGTCTCCGTGGTGGGGCTGGTCTAGAGAGAAGGCCAGCTCGAAGGGGTTCTGCCCCTGCAGAGGAGAGGAGAAGAGAGGCACTCAGACCCCATCCCTCCCCACGCAGCAGGGAGACCTCTCCTGCCCCAGTGCCACAGCGCCCAGGCTGACAAGCCCTGTGCTGAGCATGACGAAAAAATCAACTCGGTTCCCGCTCACACGACACCAGGATCAGCTCCCGATGGGGCGGGCAGCATAAACCGGGGGACCCCCAGCTCCTGGCATTCACCTCCTCGCTGTCCCACACTCAGTGTGTGTGTGGATTTCTTTTTTTTAAATTTATGTTTTGTAGAGATAAAGTCTTGCTATGTTGCCCAGGCTGGTCTTAAACCCCTGGACTCAAGCGATCCTCCTGCCTCCGTCTCCCAGAGTGCTGGGATCACAGGCGTGGGCCACATGTGGAAGGTGTTCGGCCTCCTAGCACCTCAGCAAGGAAAGATCAGGAGATGCAGAGTCTCCTGGGGGGGTCCATGGAATTTGCCAACCCAGGTGGTGATTCTGTCCCCTAGGAGACACTGGGCCATGTCTGGGGACATCTGTGGTTGTGGCTGGTTGGGGGAGCTCCTGGCATACAGTGGGTGGAGGCCAGGGACACTGCTCAGCACCCTGCAGTGCCCAGGACGGCCCCACGCCAGATAAAGATGGGCCCCAACCTCCACGGGGCCGCGGGGACATGGGCCACAGGGACATGGGGCCGTGGGGAAGACCTCCTCCCACCCACAGAGCCCTGGGGGGCCTCTGGGAAAGGGGTGCATTGCGGGGAGAGGACAGACACGAGCAGATGGCTCTTGGGAACCCTGCCTCTGATGCCAGGGTTGAGTCACCGTGGGGCCCAAGCCGTGTCTTGCACCTCCGTCTGCTTGTCCACAGAATGGGGATGGCTGACCTCTGGGGCGGGTCATGCGGATCAAAGGCGGCGGGGCAGAGGGAGGGAGGTGAGTCACTGGGCGGGCTGCCAGCCTGGTGGCTGTGCCTGCTTTCCCACGGCCTCCTGGACCATCTCAGGGAAGCTCAGTCCTCCCTGGGCCTCAGTTTCCCCCATGTAAAATGGCACACCACCACTTCTCCTTCCCCTAAGCTGCTCCCCTCCCTTTTGCTCAGTGCCTGGGGCTGGCGGGGTGAGAATTCAGTGCCTGGTGCTCTGGGGCCTGCTGAAGGTGGGGGCTCTGCCTCCATCACCCCTGCCTTCTGCCCCACCCAAGCCTGGGCACCTGCCCTCCTCCGCCCGTGTCCCGTGGCTGCCCGGCACACCTTCCCTCCACAGCTCTGTGCATCTAAGCCCACCCTCACCCACCAGAGGCTCATCTGCTTCCAGTCCCCCTAACCCGGCAGCTACCAGTTACTGAGTCAGTACACACGGTGCTGTACCGGTCTTGGGGGCTCACGGGAGAGGCACCCACAGGCGCGAGTGTGCCAGGCCCTGCCCAGACCACATCCTGCACTCCCATCTCAGTGCCAGACACTCCTGGAGGGAGCCCCTGGTGGGCCCTGGTACCCAGCTAAGGAACCCGCCTTGGGCCCTGGTGGCCAGGATTCAAATCCAGGCCTGCTGCTCTGGGCAGGCTGGGGCTGGGTCGTTTCTTGACCAGGAACGTGGGAGCAAGACCCTGACCGGGGGCAGGAACAGTGCAGGTTACGTCGACTTTGTGGAAGATGGTTGGAACATATGCACGTTTCCACAGAGCGTGGCCCAGCATGGGGACTTCCGGCCCTTTACAAGGGGCCAGGCCTTTGAAGCTGGGGAACTGAGGCCCGGTCAGGTTCCTTGTACTACTGAGCTCTCACTCAGCCTCACCTGTCCAGGTGAACCAGGCAGGAGGGGCCTGCACAGGTGGCGGGGGTCCCAGTCCCAGTGAGGATGCCGGGTGCTCTGGGCCAGGTCACTGCCCCTGTCTGGGCCCCAGACAGCCTGAGTGGGGCTCAGCAGAAGTAAGACTCCAGTGGAGCCCATGGGAGACCCGAGGCCAGCAGATGGGTGGAGGCCAGAGGGCAGAGTTTGGGAGGGGCCGAGGGCCAAGCTGCCCTCCTGCCTCCCCACCCACCCTGGCTTGGGCAG
Source organism: Theropithecus gelada (assembly GCF_003255815.1). NCBI lineage: Eukaryota > Metazoa > Chordata > Mammalia > Primates > Cercopithecidae > Theropithecus > Theropithecus gelada. Next base: position 1,969,609 of record NC_037687.1, read on the forward strand.
ATAGCTGCCAGGAGGCTGCTGGGTGAGGAGGGAAGGAAGGGGGGCTCCAACTAGCCCCCATGGGGAGTCAGCACTCCCATAAGGCTCCTGTCTGGAGGCCCCTGGTGGCCCCGGGGCAGCCACAAGGCCGGTGACCAGGGTCTAAGGCCAGACTGGCGCTCACCTGCTGTCTGACCTTGGCCTAGTGACCTCGCCCCGAGGTCTGTCACGGGTGAGACAGGAGGCAGCTGCCCCCAACTTGTGGGAGCTCACAAGAGTGAAAGGACCTGAGGGGCCACAGGGCCCAGCGTGAGCCCCTGGCCTTCTCTAGCCACCGTTCCCCCGTGCCAGCCACAGCCTGCAACTCAGCAAAGCTACAGATGGACAGCCGGAGCCACCACGGCGGAGGGGCACCATGAGACTCCACCATGAGACTCCACGGCCTCCTCGCCCATGTACATGGGAACCCCGGGCACACACGCCTGCCGTCTCGGAGCCTCACTTTCCCGTCTGCAAACGGAAAGAAACCCAAGGTGCCTGTAGACGTGCCTTCCTGCTGGGCTGCTGCCTACTGGAGGCAGGGAGGGTATTTCAGGAGACGTGGCCCCAGTCCGGGGAGCAGCCGTGAGTGGTGGGGGCTGTGGGGGCAGATTCCTAGAGCAACCGGTCCCGGCCACCTGGAGAAACACCTCACAGCCAGGACTGCCTGCCAGGCCCTCCTCCACCGAGATGCCACCTTCCCAGCTCCCACCCGGGCTGCCCTGGTCATGCAGAGGCCGGCCCACAGTCCCGGGCAGTGTGGGCGGTCCTGGCCCCACTGTTCTAGGTCTGGCTGCGGGACTCGAGTCAGCAGGCCTTGGCAGGAGGCGGCTGGAACCATCTAGAAAGTTCAAGTGTGCTTTGGCTGCCTGGCTGGCCCCATGCACTGACCCTGTATCAGCTCACGCCTGACCCCAGGAGGGAAAAGACCACTGCGCTGTCAGGTCCTCCTCTTTCCCGCCCAGCCCGACACTCTGATGGTGCCAGGCCTGCTGCCCTAGGGGAAAACTGGGCATGGGTGGCAGGGGTGAGTGGTGCCCTGGGGTGCTGGCTGGACAGACCTGGGAATTCTTCTCAGAGTTTCCCCTTGCTCCTCCCACCCTGGAGCAGCGCGTGTGTACACACAAGACACAGACACACACACACATACACACTCTCTCCCCCCTTCTCCAGTCCTGCCTTCCCTACCGGGCAACAGGTCCCTGCCCAAGGAAGCCCAGTGAAGCGATTACATAACCCCGGCCTGCGGGGTGGGGCGGGCGGGCTGACATCACTGCGTCCCCTGGGCCAGGTCCTGCGGGGCCCCTGCCCAGCACCTGCCCTCCCCTTCCCCCCCAGATTTGCTCATCTGAAACCAGCACTCAACAGCAGTCACCGCCCGGGCGGCGCAGAAACTTCCCGCTCCGACAGGAAACAGCGCTTGGGCCTGGGGTGTCTGCAAAGTGCAGGGCTGAGGGGACATCCCATCCCCTCCCCCACGGCACAGGCCCCCTGGGGGTGGGTGCACCTGACCAGCCCGGCCTGGGGATTCTGCAAGGAAGTCCCCAGAAGCCACACGGAGGTGGGAATGGGACTGTGGCCCGCTGACCTCTCCCCACCAGGGCACAACCAGCTGGAGCTTGTAGGGTACACCCCCCATAAGCAACATGCAGCGACCGGGACAGGACTGCAGCCTGCTGACCCCCCAGAACATAGCCGGCAGGGGCTTGCAGAGGACACATGGCCTGGCCCCCTGACGGGGAGGGGGCTCCTGCTCCCAGCCTCACTTGGGGATCCTGGAGGAAGGACCCGGTGGCCAAGGCTGGGGAGAGGACTGCGGCCTGCTGACCCCCCATCCTCGCATACCGACCCCGCTTCAGCGCATGGCCGGACCAGGCAGCCCCGGGTGTAGGGCGGGGGCCAAGCACGAGCCCCGGGAGCCGATCTTAGGGGCGGGCCTCGCGCCCCCTACGCCGGCCATTCCGGTGGTCCAGCCCGGAGCGCCCCCAAACCGACCCCGGGCCTCACCTTGAACGAACGGTGGAAACCCTGAAGTTCGGCTGGTTTCTTCTGCACCATCTTCTGTCCGGGCCCCGCCAGCGGGGGAGGGGACCGAGGGCCCGGGGGGCGGCCCGAGGGCGGGCGGCCGGACGGGGGGCGGCCGAGGAGGGGACCCTGCGGGCGGGAGCAGACAAAGGGAGGGCGGTGAGCCGAGCTCGGCCTGCCGGGAGCGCGGACCGGGCGGGGGCGGCGGGGGCTCCGCGGGGCCCGTTTCCCGCTACCGGGTCGGGGTCCCCGGGGCCGCCTTGTGGTTCGCACTCACCGGGGTCGGGCTCGGGCCGGGGCCGCAGTGCCGCCGCCGCCCCACGTCGCGCAGCCCGGACCCCGCTCCGCGGACCGCGCGGGGAACAGCGCCGCCGCCGCCAGCGCGGACCCCTCTTCCTGGGCCGCCGCCGCTGAGAGGAGCCGGGCGCGTCGCCGCCGCCGCCACCTTTATAGGCCTGGACCTGCTCTGGCCCCGCCTCCGACGTAGGCTCCGCCCGGCCTCGCCCCCTGCGCACGACGTGGGCGGAGCCAGAAGAGGACTCTCTGGGAGCCCAGTACGGCTGCGCGCTCCGGCGACAGGCCGTGTCCGAAACGGCTAGCGTACGCCTGCGCAGTGCGGCGCACTGGGGTCTTGCGGAACCCCGCAGCGCCCATGCTGCACGGCCCGGAGCTGGCCTCTCTTTGCCGCCTGAGGCTGGCGGGACTCGGGGGACCTCCGGGGCACTGGGCTGAGTCCTGCCGCCTGGCCCCACACAGGGCAACTCCCTCGGCCTGTCGACCTGGTGGAGATACCCCCACTCCCTTGGGTCATGTCCTCGCTCTAGAACCTGCCATGGCTCCCTCTTGCAGTTCTCCAATGCTGGCTCCAGCTGTCCGTCTCGTGCACCACCAGCACGCTTGGAGTCCCAGCCACCACCACCACCACCTTTCTGCTTCCCCTGGGCCACTCTGCCTGGAGAGCAGTGAGCTCCCTGAGTTTGCTTTGTGGTTGGCAGGAACCAGAGTAGAGGGTGGGGACCGAGGTCTGTGAAGGACCCTTCCTCTGTCCTCGAATGGCGTTTCAGGGAGAACTGGGACCTGAGACTCACTGGGAAAAAGCCCAAGGGGTGGATGGTGGCCAGGACAGGAAGTAAAACACAGTCCTGTTTTGGCTGGGGCCCCAAACCGGGCTTAGATAGAATCAGCCGGTCCTGAGCTGCCAGTCCCCCAACCCACAGCATCCTGGTTCAAAGTCCTCCCCAGGCCCCAGGCCTTGGGCACACAAGGAGTGGGGGTTCACCTGCCGTGGGTGGACTGTGGTCTCCTCTTCTGCAGGGGTTTCCAGAAACTTCGCACAGCCCCCAACCAGGCCCTGAGCTCAGACAGGCTGGAGCCCCACTGGCCTGAAGCTGGGAACCCCTGCCTGCGAAGGCCACAGCTCTCAGGCCACAAGGGCTGGGGGGCCTGGCTTTAGCCACCCCTGGGGCATTGTGAGGAGGCTGTGGGGGATTCCCAGCCAGAATGCAGCCCAGCGCCTGGCATTGCCCTGACTCTTGGCAATGGGGGGACAGAAAACCAGGTTCCCCGGCCCCCCTTATTGTGCGTGCTTGTGTGTGTGTGGGTTCATACACACACACAGACACACGTTAGCTCCAGGTGCCAGCTGGGGTGGAGCTGCTAGACCTGCTTGCCCGGACCCGGCTCACGGAGGGTGCCGACTAAATAGTGCTTTGAGGAAAGGATGAGAGAGTGTGTGTGTGTGTGTGTGTGTGCGCGCGCCCACGCTCACGTAGGGGTTGTGTGGTGGTGTGAGCCTGTTGAGGCCACTGTAACACAGAACCACAAACCAGGAGGTTTAAAACAACAGAAATGTATGCTCTCAGTCCTGGAACCCAGAGGTCTAGAAGTGTGGGCAGAGCTTTGTTTGCTTCCTCCCAGGACTCTAGGAGGATGCCTCCCGCCTCTCCCAGCTTCTGGGGGCTCTGGTGGTCCTCGGTTGGTGGCCACACCGCTCCAGTCTCTGCCTCCTCCTCTGTGTCTGTGTCTCCTCTTCTTATTTTACCTTTTTATTTTTATTTTTTTTTTTTGAGACAGAGTCTCATTCTGTCACCGAGGCTGGAGTCCAGTGGCACAATCTCAGCTCACTGCAACCTTTGCCTCTTGGGTTCAAGTGATTCTTCTGTCTCACCCTCCTAACTAGCTGGGATTACAGGCATGTGCCACCACACCCAGATAATTTTTTGTATTTTTAGTAGAGATGGGGTTTCACCATGTTGGCCAGGCTTGTCTTGAACTCCTGACCTCATGATCCACCCGCCTCGGCCTCCTAAAGTGCTGGGATGACAGGAGTGAGCCACTGCGCCTGGCCTATTTTACTATTTTTTTTTTTTCTTTTTTTTTTGAGACAGAGTCTCGCTCTGTAGCCCGGGCTGGAGTGCAGTGGCCGGATCTCAGCTCACTGCAAGCTCCGCCTCCCGGGTTTACGCCATTCTCCTGCCTCAGCCTCCCGAGTAGCTGGGACTACAGGCGCCCGCCACCTCACCCGGCTAGTTTTTCGTATTTTTTAGTAGAGATGGGGTTTCACGGTGTTCGCCAGGATGGTCTCGATCTCCTGACCTCGTGATCCGCCCATCTCGGCCTCCCAAAGTGCTGGGATGACAGGCTTGAGCCACCGCGCCCGGCCTATTTTACTATTTTTTGAGACAGGGTCTCACTCTTTCGCCCAGGCTGGAGTGCAGGGATACATTCATAGCTCATGGCAGCCTCAACTTCCTGGGCTCAAGCGATCCTCCTGTCCCAGCCTCCTGAGTAGCTGGGACAACAGTACCTTGCCTGCTGATTTTTAAACATTTTTTTTTTTTTTTTTTTTTTTTTTTTTTTTTTTTTGAGACGGAGTCTCGCTGTGTCGCCCAGGCTGGAGTGCAGTGGCCGGATCTCAGCTCACTGCAAGCTCCGCCTCCCGGGTTTTTACGCCATTCTCCTGCCTCAGCCTCCCGAGTAGCCGGGACTACAGGCGCCCGCCACCTCGCCCGGCTAGTTTTTCGTATTTTTTAGTAGAGACGGGGTTTCACCGTGTTAGCCAGGATGGTCTCGAACTCCTGACCTCGTGATCCGCCCGTCTCGGCCTCCCAAAGTGCTGGGATTACAGGCTTGAGCCACCGCGCCCGGCCCGATTTTTAAACATTTTGTAGAGATGGGGTCTCACTGTGTTGCCCAAGCTGCACTAGAATTCCTGACCTCAAGGGACCTTCCCACCTTGGCCTTCCAAAGTGCTGGAATTACAGATATGAACCACTAAGCCTGCTGTCTCCTCTTTTTATTTTTATTTATTTATTTATTTATTTATTTATTTATTTATTTGAGATGGAGTCTCGCTCTGTAGCCCAGGCTGGAGTGCAGTGGCCGGATCTCAGCTCACTGCAAGCTCCGCCTCCCGGGTTCACGCCATTCTCCTGCCTCAGCCTCCTGAGTAGCTGGGACTACAGGCGC
>NC_037687.1:1975511-1986052 GCF_003255815.1 Theropithecus gelada
TTTTTTTTTTTTTTTTTTTTTTGAGACGGAGTCTCACTGTGTCTCCCAGGCTGGAGTGCAGTGGCGCGATCTCGGCTCACTGCAAGCTCCGCCCTCCGGGTTCATGCCATTCTCCCGCCTCAGCCTCCCAAGTAGCTGGGACTACAGGCACCCGCTACCGCGCCCGGCTAGTTTTTTGTATTTTTAGTAGAGACGGGGTTTCACCATGTTAGCCAGGATAGTCTCGATCTCCTGACCTTGTGATCCACCCGCCTCGGCCTCCCAAAGTGCTGGGATTACAGGCTTGAGCCACCGCGCCCGGTCTTTTTTGTATTTTTTAGTAGAGATGGGGTTTCACCGTGTTAGCCAGGATGGTCTTGATCTCCTGACCTCGTGATCTGCCTGTCTCGGCCTCCCAAAGTGCTGGGATTACAGGCTTGAGCCACCGCGCCCATCCTATTTTCATTTTTTTTTGAGATGGAGTTCCCTTTTGTTGCCCAGGCTGGAGTGCAACAGCATGATCTCGGCTCACCGCAACCTCTGCCTCCCAGGTTCAAGGAATTCTCCTGCCTCAGCCTCCCAAGTAGCTGGGATTACAGGTACGTGACACCATGCCCAGCTAACTTTTTTGTGTGTATTTTTAGTAGAGATGGGGGTTTCACCATGTTGGGCAGGCTGGTCTCAAACTCCTGACCTCAGGTGATCTGCCCGCCTCGGCCTCCCAAAGTGCTGGGATTACAGGTGTGAGCCACCACGCCCGGCCTCCTCTTCTTCCAAGGACACCAGTCATTGACGTAGGGCCCACTCAGTGTGATCTCATCTTGGTTCCAGACCCTATGTTCAAATAGTTTCTCGTTCACGGGTACCAGGGTTAGGACATAGACGGGTTTTTCCAGGGGTACTCAGCTCAGTCCACAGAGGAAGTGAGACCATTTCCTGGTGTGCGGCTGTGTATACACTGTCCTTGGTGCAGGTGTGGAGCTATGTCTGTCCTTCAGTGTGGACCCACATGGGTTCAACATTCACCCTGACTACAAGAAGCAGACCCGAACCAAGGCTCAGCCCGTGTCTGGGCTCTCTGTCCAGCCAGGCTCAGGCACCAGACAGGAAAAGCTGATCTGGGAGCCAGGCCAGAGGGGCAGACCCGTTCCCAGCACCACAGCCAGATCCTGCCCTGGGCCCTGTCCCCCTCCCACAGCCCCAGCAGGTGGGAGCCATCAAAAGCCTCATGCAGGCTGGGCGCAGTGGCACACGTCTGTAATCCCAGCACTTTGGGAGGCCGAGGCGGGCGAATCACAAGGTCAGGAGTTCGAGACCCGCCTGACCAACATGGTGAAACTCCGTCTCTACTAAAAATACAAAAAAATGGCCCGGTGCGGTGGCTCACGCCTGTAATCCCAGCACTTTGGGAGGCCGAGGCGGGCGGATCACGAGATCAGGAGATTGAGAGCATCCTGGCTAACACGGTGAAACCCCATCTCTACTAAAAATACAAAAAATTAGCCGGGCATGGTGGCGGGCGCCTGTAGTCCCAGCTACTCGGGAGGCTGAGGCAGGAGAATGGCGTAAACCCGGGAGGCGGAGCTTGCAGTGAGCTGAGATCCCGCCACTGCACTCCAGCCTGGGCGACAGAGTGACACTCAGTCTCAAAAAAAAAAAAAAAAGCCTCACGCAGCAATCAGGAAAACTGAGGAAGCTCAGACACAGGAAGATGACCCCTGGCTCTAGGGATGTTCCACCCAGGGTTCCTCCCCATCGGCCCTGTGGACGCTCAAGGCTCAGTCATCCTCTGGGGTGGGGCCGTCCTGGGCACTGCAGGGAGCTGAGCAGCATCCCTAGCCTCCACCCACTCCATGCCAGCACTTGGCCAGTCACCTGGCTTCCTCTCCTCCTCCTCCTCCTATTACCCCAGGGTGGAGCCCAGAGGACACCCAGATGGCTCTCAGAGGGACATGGGCCGGGAGCCTGGTGCCCTGTGCCCTGGTCCCAGCTGATCTGTTCCCCAACAAGCCCTTCGTTTAACAAGCCCTTCGTTTCTTTTGAGGGGGTCTTTCATGGTGCAGATCCTGGGCCAGGCATGGCCAGGGGAACTTCCTCGGTGAAAGGGATTCTGCAGATGGAACTGAGTTAGCCACGCCCAGCTAACTTTTTTTTCTTTTTTTTTGAGACGGAGTCTCGCTCTGTCGCCCAGGCTGGAGTGCAGTGGCGGGATCTCAGCTCACTGCAAGCTCCACCTCCCGGGTTCACACCATTCTCCTGCCTCAGCCTCCTGAGTAGCTGGGACTACAGGCGCCCGCCCTCATGCCCGGCTAATTTTTTGTATTTTTAGTACAGACGGGGTTTCACCATGTTAGCCAGGATGGTCTTGATCTCCTGACCTCGTGATCCGCCCGTCTCGGCCTCCCAAAGTGCTGGGATTACAGGCTTGAGCCACTGCGCCCGGCCAATTTTTGTATTTTTAGTAGAGACGGGGTTTCACCATCTTGGCCAGGCTGGTCTCGAACTCCTGACCTTGTGATCAGCCCACCTTGACCTCCCAAAGTGCTAGGATTACAGGTATGAGCCACTGTGCCTGACTGGTTTAGAATTTTGAAACCGTGGTCTCCCCTTAGTATTGTGACAACCACAGATGTCCCCAGGCGTCGCCCAGTGTCCCCTGGGGACAGGATCTGCCTTGGGTGAGACCCCCTGGTTTAGGGGATTCCATGGACGCCCCAAGAAACTCTGCATCCCATGATGCTCTGACCTGGTGAGGTCCCAGGAGGCTGCAGACATTGAAATCCACACCCTGAGTGGGGAGAGAGAAAGGAGGTGAATCCCAGCAGCGGGGTTCCCCCTGGTTTATGCTGTCCGCCCCATGGGGCCTTTATCTGATGTCTGGTGTGAGCAGGGAGAAAACTCAGTATTTTCCAAATAATCAGCAAGGGGTTTGTCAGCCTCAACAGTTTGGACGTTTGAGCAGGACTGTTCGGTGTGCTGGCGGCTGTACCAACAGGGATGGGCGCTGGCACCCTCTCCTTTCCTTTCTTCCCCAACAGAGGCAGAGTCCTCTCTAGTCGACCTTCTCCCTAGACCAGCCCTGGACAGGCAGCCAGGCCCAGGCTGGCGGCAGGAGATGGCCAGTGGCCCCTGGAGAAGGGGAGGGTCACCCACCCGCCTGTGTGGGCCGTGCCTGGCCCTGCCCTGCTGTGAGCTGTGCCAGCCCCTGGGGGCCCTACGAGGCTGGCCACCCCTGCCAGCCTTGCCCCCTGCCCCCACCCCCACTCCTAGCTGGGGCCCTGGGAGTCAGACCTCCACCTGCCTGGGGTGGGGAAGAGCCTTTCTGACAGGAGGCAGGAAGCCTGGTCCGTGCCCCGGGTGACCATCTCCTCAGTCCGGTCCTCCCGCAGTGTGGTCTGGGCTGGGGCAGTGAGGGTGGGCACTAGCCAGCCCGGAGGTAGGTGGGTGGGACAGGCAGGGCCTGGGGCCAGGACAGCAGCTCCATGACTGCAGGGCGGGTCAGCCAGCCTGGGAGGGAGCTCAGGGTTGCCCTGGGGGAGCACCAGAGTGAGGAGGAGGGCCTGGGAGACGCTGGCCCCAGAAGGAGGACAAACAGGAAATGAGGTGTGGCTGTGGGCTGGAATCAGCATCAGCTGTAGCCGAGCTCTGGCTCCTCTCCTCCCCTTCCTCCCTCCTCCCCTCATCCCCTTCTCTCCTCCCTCCTCCCCTCCTCTCCTCCCCTCTGTCCTCCTCTCTCTCCTCCCCTCCCCTCTGTCCTCCTCTCTCTCCTCCCCTCCCCTCTGTCCTCCTCTCTCTCCTCCCCTCCCCTCCTCCCCATCCTCCCTCCTCTCCTCCCTTCCACTGCTTCTTCCTCTCCTCCCCTCATCCCCTCCCCTTCTTCCCCTCTCCTTCCTCCCCTCCTCTTCCTCCCCTCCCCTCTTCTTCCTCCCCTCCCCTCCTCTCCGCCCCTTCCCCCTCCTCTCCTCCCCTTCCCCCTCCTCTCTCATCTGCTGCAGTTCAACCCCTGCCGCCCCAGCACCCAGCACCTTGCCTCACCGCTACCAAATCCACACCTGAAAATGCCCGTGCCCCCCAGACACAAGGACAGAGACCTCCACTCCCCCTATGCACTGACGTCCCTCCCACTCTCCAGTGGGCTCCCCCTGCGTGTTCCTGGCATGGCCACCACCCTGTACCTCACTGTCTTGCCTGGCCCTGGGGTGGCTTGGAATGGCTTCCAGGTCACCTGGGACTTGGCCAAGGTTGGGGGGGGGCAGCATCTCCAGCAGGTGGCTTCTTTTTTTTTTTTTTTTTGAGACGGAGTCTTGCTCTGTCGCCCAGGCTGGAGTGCAGTGGCCGGATCTCAGCTCACTGCAAGCTCCGCCTCCCGGGTTCCCGCCATTCTCCTGCCTCAGCCTCCGGAGTAGCTGGGACTACAGGCGCCCGCCACCTCGCCCGGCTAGTTTTTTGTGTTTTTTAGTAGAGACGGGGTTTCACCGTGTTAGCCAGGATGGTCTCGATCTCCTGACCTCGTGATCCGCCCGTCTCGGCCTCCCAAAGTGCTGGGATTACAGGCTTGAGCCACCGCGCCCGGCCTGGGTGGCTTCTTTTTTTATTTTTATTTTTACTTTTTGAGACGGAGTTTTGCTCTTGTCACCCAGGCTGGAGTGCAATGGCACCATTTCGGCTCACTGAAACCTCCACTTCCCGGGTTCAAGCGATTCTCCTGCCTCAGCCTCCTAAGTAGCTAGGACTATAGGTACACACCATCAACCTGGCTAATTTTTGTATTTTTACTAGAGACGGGGTTTCTCCATGTTGGGCAGGCTGACTTCAGGTGAACTCCTGACTTCAGGTGATCTGCCTGCCTCAGCCTCCCAAAGTGCTGGGATTACAGGCGTGAGCCTCCGCGCCCGGCCTAGCAGGTGGCTTCTTTCTTTCTCCTCACCCCCCAGGTTCCCCACCCTGGAGCCCTCACCAGGCCTAACTAGGGATTCGGCTGTGGCTTCCTCTTCCAAGAGGTCACGGCAGGGCCCAGCCAAGCCTGTGGGGCCAAGGTGAACCTGATCTTGGCCGGGAGGGGCTGTGGCTCCTTTAAGGAGGGGTCAGAACATGCCCTGAACCCTGTGGGCTCCCCCACCCCAAGCTAGGCCTGGTGGCTTCTCCTGGAACACCCCAGCCCCACCTCACCTCGTCACCAGCTAGCCTCATTAGCTGGGACAGGTGAGCGTCGACCCCAGCCCAGAACCTGTTTTGGGCGCACTGGGAGCAGGTCAGGCCCAGGGAGGTGCTGATGGAACGGAGCCAGAACTGACCACACGGGTGGGTGACGGACCTGAGGGTGTGGTGGGTGGGAGGACGGGCTCCGGGATCTTCACAGCTCCAGGACTCACCTGTGACTGAGCTGACTCTGCCCAATTTCTATCTTTGACCCCGACTTACAGCCCCCACAGACACCCAGTGTGCACCCAGCAACCCGCACTGGAGATCCCAGCTGTCTGGGCCGTGCTGGCCCCATGCCCCTCTCCTATAGGAGACCCCCAGCAAGCCCAGCTTCCTTTCTGGCTGTCCCGCCACTGGTCCCACCTCCTGCGGCCTCCCGGGGCCCTGGCAGAGTGGCCTGGGGTACACAGAAGGCTCAGGGATGAGGTCGAGTTCCCTGCAGGCCGGCCCCGGGGTGACCCAGACCCCTGAGCCACCTCCCGCCCTCACAGGTACTTCCTAAAGGTCCCACAGCCACTGGGTGGCATGGCCTTCCATCCAGGAGAGGGACAGACTCCTGCTTACTTCCTGGGACAACAGATGCCTCGTGACAGTGGAGGCCGCACCACCCACCCCACCGCGAGACTCCAGAGGGATGGAGGCCCATAGGCTCAGCCTGCCCTGGGTCCTGCAGCTCCCTAGAGGTGGCCGGTCCTGCCCCTGGTCATGGAGCAGGCTTGGCAGGCCTCAGCCCAAAGGTGTAGAGCGCCCGCTTCCTTGGGGGCGACCTGTTTGCCTCCTGCCAGCCCTTGAGCATTTCCTCATTTCTGTAGAGTGATTCTTTTTTCTTTTTCTTTTTTCTTTAGTTCTGCAGAATGCAAAGCGACTTTCAGCCTGTGTTGGATGTAGGATGTCCCCAAAGCCCCAGAGGAGGTGCCCAGGCAGGTCCTGACTCGCCAGCCCTGGGCCTCTTCCTCCACCCATCTCCTTTGAGCCCGGGGAGGCAGGTTGGCTATACAGCCCACCCTGACCACCCCTCTTAGGGCCCGGCGGGGTGTGTGCAGCAAGGGACCCTATGGGGGGTTCCGTTGTCTGGAGGCTTTTTGTTTGTTTGTTGTTTCTGAGAGGGAGTCTCACTCTGTTGCCAGGCTGGAGGGCAGTGGCTCGATCTCGGCTCGCGGCAACCTCCGCCTCCCAGGTTCAGGTGATCCTCATGCTTCAGCCTCCTGAGGAGTTGGGACTACAGGCGCGCACCACCATGCCCAGCTAATTTTTATATTTTTAGTAGAGATGGGGTTTTGCTATGTTGGCCAGGCTGATCTCGAACTCCTGAGCTCAGGCAATCAGCCCGCCTCCACCTCCCAAAGTTCTAGGATTACAAGTGTGAGCCACCGTGCCCGGCAATGCTCAGCTAATTTTCTTTTCTGAGATGGGGGTCTCAACATGTTGCCTAGGCTGGTCTTGAACTCCTGGCCTCAAATGATTCCCCTGCCTCAGCCTCCCAAAGTGCTGGGATCACCACGCCAGGCCCAGTTATTCACTGTTTATCTGCAATTCAAAGTTAGCTTGGTGTCCGTATTGTATCGGACAACCCTCCGGGGGGGTGACAATAAAGACCTTTCCCCTACAACATTAAAAAAAAAAAAACTTGATGTGGGTGGTCTGAGTGTGAGCAGATCGGGGCGTGTGTCTGTGTGCCTGGTGGAGGCAGGTGTCCCTGGGAGAGGCCCCAAGCCTGGGTCCTTGCAGGGTCAGCCATGGGCCCGTGTGGGAGTGAAGAGGTGGGGGTAGGCTGTGCACACTTGCACACTCTTGCAAGTGCAGTGGGTGCCACGAGACCCCACCTCACAGTCCCACCTGCCTGGCCCTCCAGGGACCAGAACCACAGCCTAAGGGGCGTCCCTTGCTATGAGGGGCCATGGGCAGGGTCATTTCGGGACCCCTGCAGGGCTGAGACCTCTGGCCATGGGGCCACGCGGCAGGAACATCTGATGCAAGTGGCCGCAAGCGTCCCTTCCTGCCGGCTGACTCACACTCACTCCACTCCAGTGGCTCAGCAGGCCTGCCTGGGGACACAGCCAGGACCTGCGGTCCTCCAGTGGGGGCAGGGAGTGGGCACAGCAGGTGTGGCCTGGAGCCCGGGGCTGCCCACCTGCCCTGGCTGTGGGTGTCTGGCCAGGAGCCCAGGGCAGCCACGGGGCCATCCACCCTGCTCTGACGGAGTGGTATCAGGGGCAGCGTGCATGCCCCACCTCCCTGGGGTTCAGCTCCTGCACAGTCCCCAGGGAAGTGTGAGGCTGGGCTGGCCTAGATGGCCAAAGGCCAACGCCCTGCCCCAGTGACTGTGAACAAAGCACTCTGCCGGTCACCTGGTGTCGTCTCCTCCTCCTATTACCTGGGGGTGGAGCCTAGAAGACACCCAGATGGCTCTCAGAGGGACACGGGGAGCCTGGTGCCCTGTGCCCTGGTCCCAGCTGATCTGTTCCCCAAGGCCTTAGTTTAGTTTTGTTTTTTTGAGACACACTGTTGCTCTGTCACCCAGGCTGGAGTGCAGTGGCAGGATCTCGGCTCACTGGAACCTCCGCCTCCCAGGTTCAAGCAATTGTCCCGCCTCAGCTTCCCAAGTAGGTGTGATTACACCCGGCTAATTTTTGTATTTTTAGTAGAGACGGGGTTTCACCGTGTTAGCCAGGCTGGTCTCGAACTCCTGACATCAGAAAATCTACCCAACTCAGCCTCTCAAAGTGCTGAGATTACAGGGGTGAGCCACCCCACCCGGCCACAAGGCCTTAGGTGTTTTTGGGGGGGTGTTTCAGGGTGCACATCCTGGGACGGACATGGAACTTCCAAGGCGAAAGGCACGCTGCAGGTGGGACTGAGTTAGGATTTTGAGAGGGGAGATCACCCTGGATGACTGGGGAACCCAGTGTCCTCACAGGGTCCTCATGAGAGGGGGCAGCGGGGTGAGAGTCAGAGAGACTGGCAGAGGCTGCCCTTGGCTGTGAGTGGGAAGGGGCCCGAGCTGAAGGATGTGGGCGCCTCTAAACGCTGGGAAAGGCAAGAACTGGATTCTCCCGGGAGCCCCCAGGAGGGACTAGCCCTGCGCACACCTTGATGTTAGCCCAGTGAGGCCCCCGTGTCGGGTTTCTGACCTCCAGAACCGTGAGAGAACAGATGTGGGTCGTTTCAAGCCCCTGCACGTGTGTGATTCATTGCACAGCCCCAGGAGACTCACACAGGCGGTGGTTTCCTGAGCTCCCACTGTGCAGATGAGAATGCTGAGGCCAGGGCAGCCCCGGCCAGGCCCTGCGGACTGTCACAGGTCCTGGGAGGCGCCAGGGGCAGAGAGATGCGGCTGCGGGCGGGCAAGGCCCTGCAGCCTGGGCATGGGACCAGCGCAGGGACAGGGCCCCCTCCCCGCAGGGCTGGATTTGCTGCGTCGCCAAATGCCGGGGCTGATTGGCTGCTGGGCGTGTGACCCCGCGCCTTTGAAATCCGCGGAGCCACGGGTCGGGCCCTCCCTCCCCGCCCGCCGACCGCACCCGCGCCAGGCCCGTCCCCGGGCGTCGCCGCCTCCTCCTCCTCCGGGCGGCCGGGGCTCTGGGCACCACCCGCACGGTGCCCCGGGGTGACGGGCGTGACGCAGAGCACGGAGTCTGGGGTCCGGGCCGCGCGCCCTGGGAACCCCCTCCCCTGCGGCGGCCGCGCGCCTGCGCACTGGTTCGGAGGCCGGGGCCCCTTTGCCCCGGGGGCGGGGAGCGGTTGCCGAGGCAACGCGTTTGCGTCAGCGAACCTGGAGCGGCGCCCGGGCTCATAGGGAGAGGGAGGCGGGGCCCGGGCTCTGGACCAATAGGGCTCCAGACATTTAGTGTGGGGGCGTGGCCAGAGGCCGCGCTCCAACCAATGGAATTGTTGTTGTCGGGGCCGCCCTAGCAGGGCGTGCGCCTCTTAAGGGGACCGTGCGCGTTACTCCACACGTCGCTCGCGACTGTGTTCTGGGCGGAGGCCTAGGGCTCAGGGTTGGGGGTCAGTGGGCCTGGCGGGGGGGCAGAGGGAATGGAGGGCGCAGACTCGGAGTTGGAGGTCAGCGGGCCGGGCCCAGCCCCACGTCCTCCTCTTTTGCCCGTTTGTGTGACTCTGGGTCTGGTCTGGGTCTCCCGAGCTTCGGTTTTAAACTCCAGGTGCTCAGAGCTGGGGAGCTGCGACAGTTGTAGGGGCGGTGCATTCATGGCGCTGCTCCCCTGGCCGGCGCCCCTGCATTTATGCAGCGCCCACGTTTTGCACTAGGACCCCCTGCAACGACCGGTCTCTCTGAAGGTCACAGAGGAGCCGGGGGGCTGGGGGACCCCAGAAAGTGACCAGGCCTGGATGAGCAGGACTGAGCCCCATGCCTTGGCCCTGCACCAACACCTCTTCCTCTGTGGCCAGGAAACATTCCTTCCAAGGACCCCTACTGGAGGGGGTGGGAGGGTTGGTCCCCCAAGGCCCAGGCGCTGTGCAACTGAGTCAAAGCACAGAGGCAGGTGGTCAGGATCGGACATCCAGCAGCCACAGCCACAACCCCTCACCCCAGGCAGGCCTCACTCTCTACTGTAGCCCTGATCAATGAATCACAAGTGAGGGCCAGGAAACGAGATTGAAGGACCCACGGTGTAGACAGCAGGGGAGGTGGCCCCACCAACCCACCCGTCTAGCACCCTCTACATCCCAAGTCTGGAGTGTGCCAGTGGCAGCCCTCAGGGTGAGGACAGGCTGGAAGCCCGGCACCCCTGCCAGGCTGGCCTAGAAGAATGGGGGTGGCCCCTCTGGCCATGGGAAGTGGTACATTCACAGGTCCTGTGAATGACATGGGCATCTTTGGGGGCCATTATTTAGCCGACCACAGAGTGTCTCAGGCTTCCTGGCAAGAGCCTGGACCCCATCTTCACCAGGTACTGCCCTCCTGCTGGGACCTTGGGGTCTGTTTGCGGCCAGCCCAGGACCCCACGAGTTCCTCATTCCTGCTTCTCTCCAGATAGACCTTTTTTTTTTTTTTTTTGAGACGGAGTCTCGCTCTGTCGCCCAGGCTGGAGTGCAGTGGCCGGATCTCGGCTCACTGCAAGCTCCGCCTCCCGGGTTCACGCCATTCTCCTGCCTCAGCCTCCCGAGTAGCCGGAACTACAGGCGCCCGCCAGCGCGCCCGGCTAGTTTTTTGTATTTTTTTAGTAGAGACGGGGTTTCACCATGTTAGCCAGGATGGTCTCGATCTCCTGACCTCGTGATCCGCCCGTCTCGGCCTCCCAAAGTGCAGGGATTACAGGCTTGAGCCACCGCGCCCGGCCCAGATAGACCTTTTAAAGGTCTGCATTTCTCTTTGACTTTTTTTTTTTTTTTTTTTTTTT
>NC_037687.1:1986152-1986719 GCF_003255815.1 Theropithecus gelada
TTTTTTTTTTTTTTTTTTTTTTTGAGACGGAGTCTTGCTCTGTGCCCCAGGCTGGAGTGCAGTGGCGCGATCTCGGCTCACTGCAAGCTCCGCACCCCCCGGGTTCACGCCATTCTCCTGCCTCAGCCTCCCAAGTAGCTGGGACTACAGGCGCCCACCACCTCGCCCGGCTAATTTTCTTGTATTTTTAGTTGAGACGGGGTTTCACCGTGTTAGCCAGGATGGTCTCGATCTCCTGACCTCGTGATCCGCCCGTCTCGGCCTCCCAAAGTGCTGGGATTACAGGCTTGATCCACCGCGCCGGGCCTGTCTTAATTCTTGAAATTAAAAATTGAGAAGTGTTACTTTTACTCTTTAAGTGACTATAATCATACTTCACTAACACAAAATCTGATGGCTGGCTGGATTTTATTTTTTTATTTTTATTTTTTTTTGAGACAGTCTCACTCTGTCGCCCAGGCTGGAGTGCAGTGGCTCACTGCAAGCTCCGCCTCCCAGGTTCACGCCTTTCTCCTGCCTCAGCCTCCTGAATAGCTGGGACTACAGGCGCCTGCCACCACTCCCGGC
>NC_037687.1:1986724-2011618 GCF_003255815.1 Theropithecus gelada
CGCCATTCTCCTGCCTCAGCCTCCCAAGTAGCTGGGACTACAGGCGCCCACCACCTCGCCCGGCTAATTTTCTTGTATTTTTAGTTGAGACGGGGTTTCACCGTGTTAGCCAGGATGGTCTCGATCTCCTGACCTCGTGATCCGCCCGTCTCGGCCTCCCAAAGTGCTGGGATTACAGGCTTGAGCCACCGCGCCCGGCCTTCTCTTTGACTTTTTTTTCTGCAATAGTTTTCTTCATTATAGAAATACACAAGCAGACTTACTCTGTGGCCCAGGCTGCAGTGGAGTGGCACGATCTCAGCTCGCTGCAGCCTCTGCCTCCGGGTTCAAGCACTCTTGTGTTTCAGCGTCCCCAGTAGCTGCACCAACACACCCAGCTAATTTTTTTTCTGGAGACAGAGACTCACTCTGTCGCTCAGGCTGGAGCTCAGAGGTGCAATCTCAGCTCACTGCAACCTCTGCCTCTTGGGTTCAAGCAATTCAACTGTCTCAGCCTCCTGAGTAGCTGGGATTGCAGGCACCACCATACCCAACTAATTTTTTTTTTTTTTTTGAGGTGAAGTTTTGCTCCTGTCAGCCTGGCTGGAGCGCAATGGTGTGATCTCGGCTCACTGCAACCTCCACCTCCCGGGTTCAAGCAATTCTCTTGCCTCAGCCTCCTGACTAGCTGGGATTATAGGTGCCTGCCACCATGTCCAGCTAATTTTTGCATTTTTGGTAGAGACAGGGTTTCACCATGTTAAAGGCTGATCTCAAACTCCTGATCTCAGGTGATCTACTTATCTGGTCTCTCTAATTTTTGTAATTTTAGTAAAGACGGCGTTTCACCATGTTAAAGACTGGTCTTGATCTCCTGATCGCAGGTGATCCACCCATCTCGGCCTCTCTAATTTTTGTACTTTTAGTAGAGACGGGGTTTCACCTTGTGGGCCAGGCTGCTCTTGAACTCCTGATCTCAAGTGATCCACTGGTCTCAGCTTCCCAAAATGCTGAGATTACAGGTGTGAGCCACAGTACTCAGCTTTATTTTTTTGAGACAGGGTCTTGCTCTGTCACCCAAGCTTTTTTTTTTTTTTTTTTTTGAGACGGAGTCTCGCTGTGTCGCCCAGGCTGGAGTGCAGTGGCGTGATCTCGGCTCACTGCAAGCTCCGCCTCCCGGGTTCACGCCATTCTCCCGCCTCAGCCTCCGAGTAGCTGGGACTACAGGCGCCCGCCACCACGCCCGGCTAGTTTTTGTATTTTTAGTAGAGACGGGGGTTTCACCATGTTAGCCAGGATGGTCTCGATCTCCTGACCTCGTGATCCACCCGCCTCGGCCTCCCAAAGTGCTGGGATTACAGGCTTGAGCCACCGCGCCCGGCCCACCCAAGCTTAAGTACAGTGGCCTGATCTCGGCTCAGTGCACTCTCGAGTTCCTGGGCTAACGCAATCCTCCCACCTCAGCCTCCCGAGTAGCTGGGATTATGGCGAGTGCCTCCATCCCCATCTAATTTTTGTGTTTTTCATAGAGATGGGGTTTCATCTTGTTGGTCAGGCTGGTTTGGCACTCCTGACCTCAGGTGATCCACCAACCTTGGCCTCCCTAAGTGCTGGGATCACAGGCCTGAGCCACCGTGCTAGCAGCTATTGTCCAGTTTCTGAGTGACATCATCTTGGTGATGGTTTTTATTTGCATTTCCCTGAAGGCTTGTGTGTTCCATCTCTTCTCCATGGATGTTGACCAACACGTGTGTAAATGTTCAAGACCCACATATTTAAAAAAGTAAAAAGAAACAGATGACATTGGTCGGGCACAACATGGCCAACATGGCCAAACCCCGTCTCTACTAAAAATAAAAATATTAGCCCAGCATGATGGCACATGCCTGTAAACCCAACTACTTGGGAGGCTGAGGCAGGAGAATCACCTGAACCCGGGAGGCGGAGGTTGCAGTGAGCCGAGACTGCGCCACTGCACTCCAGCCTGGGCGACAGAGCGAGGCTCCATCTCAAAAATAAGATAAATAAAATAAAATAAAATAAAATATAAAATAAATAGAATTTTAAAAATTGCCCATCCTTCTGAGGCCTCCTGTGCAGTCACAGCGCCCTGTGGCCCTGCGGCCAAGCGGGAGAAGCAGGCAGGGGACGTTGCTTCCAGAACGCCAGGACACCGACTGCAGGTGGAGAGAAATGGGAGGGGCAGCTGTGGTGACCCAGGGCTGGCATCCCCCTCCCGGCGATGTGACCTACCAGGGACCTTGCCACGGGGCCTCAGTCAGCCTTCTGTTGATGACACGCTGAGGTCAGGACCAGGGCCACGGCCTGTGCCTGATAAGAAGCGGTTTCTAATTATTTGGTGAGTCGGTGCTGGGGGTCTGGGCTGAGGGGTCCAGGGAGCCACACCTGACCCCATGTCCCTCTATCCCACAAAGTAGAGGAGCGTCATGGGTCACCTGCCCGGAAAGGCAGGTCCAACCTCTGCCTGCGGTCAAAGCTCAGAGGGGATCCCTGAGGCTGGCAGCAGAGCCACGAGGACACAGTGGCCTGGCGGCAGAGGTGGGGCAGCGCAGAGCCGCTTTCCAGGACAGACAGATGGAGCCCTTCTCGCTCCGGCCTTCCCGGGAGCAGGATCCCATCCAGTGACGCGAGGCCTGCAGTGGGGACAAGGAGGGCAGCTGCTCTGGTTTCCCATCTGCTTCTCTGGCTTGGAAAGAAGGGCAAACAGCTCCAGAAATACCGAGGAACATGGGCCACGCCCCCGGGGCGGCCACCTGGCGGCGGCACCAGAAGGTCAGCAGAGACAGAGCATAAACAGCAGCCACACAAAACACCCACGCGGGACACAGGCCAAGTGCACACATGGACACCTGATGCCCAGCGGCTGAGAGGACGGCACAGCCTGAACACCTGGCAGGAGGGGATGGCTGGGCGTAGCGTGGTCCATCCACGCTGGAACGTTATCCCATGACCAACAGGAGCCAAGCCACAGCGTGAACCTGGAGGACATCATGATCAGTCACAGACGCTAGACTCAGAAGGCCATGCAATGTGTGATCCCATTTCTATGAACTGTCCAGGACAGGCCCATCCAGAGGCATGGAGGGGATGCGTGGGTGCTGGGGAGCGCTGGGATTACAGGCATGAGCCACTGCGCCCGGCCTGTCCCATATACATTTTGATTCACCTTGATCATTACGATTGCAATTGCTGGCCAAGTGTGGAGGCTCATGCCTGTAATCCCAGCACTTTGGGAGCTGAGGCTGGTGGATCACAAGGTCAGGAGTTCAAAACCAGCTTGGCCAACATGGTGAAACCCCGTCTCTACTAAAAATACAAAAAAATTAGCTGGGCGTGGTGGCGGGTGCTGGCAGTGCCAGCTACTCAGGAGGCTGAGGCAGGAGAATCGCTTGAACATGGGAGGCAGAGGTTGCAGTGAGCCAAGATTGTTCCACTGCACTCCAGCCTGGGTGAAAGAGTGAGACTCTGTCTCAAAAAAAAAAAAAAAAAAAAAGGTTGCAATTGCTTTTTCCTCCTGGTTTGCTTTATTTGATATACCTATGCTGGCTGGGAACAGTGGCTCACGTCTACAATCCCAGCACCTTGGGAGGCCTAAGAGGGAGGATCGCTTGAGGCCAGGAGTCAAAGATCAGCCTGAGCAATGGAGGGAGACTTCATCTTTACAAAAAAGAAATAAAATCAGCTTGGCATGGAGGCACATGCCTGTAGGCCCAGCTACTTGGGAGGCTGAGGCGGGAGGATCACCTGAGCCCAGGAAGTTGAGGCTGCAGTGAGCTCTGACTGTGCCACTGCACTCCAGCCTGGGCGACAGAGCAAGACCCTGTCTGAAGAAAAAATTATATATATACATATAAACCTTGCCTAAGCTTCTGCTTCTGCTAGTCTATGTCTTTGTTATAGCAATTTTATGGAGACATAGTTCACACCTTATAAAATTCTCCCACTAATGTGTACAGTTCAGGGCGGGCGTGGTGGCTCACGCCTGTAATCTCAGCATTTCGGGAGTCCGAGGTGGGTGGATCACCTGAGGTCAGGAGTTCAAGACCAGCACGGCTAACATGGTGAAACCCCATCTCTACTAAAAATACAAAAATTAGCCGGGTGTGGTGGCGGGTGCCTATAATTCCAGCTACTTGGGAGGCTGAGACAGGAGAATCGCTTGAACCCGGGAGGCGGAGGTTGCAGTGAACCGAGACTGTACCACTCCAGCCTGGGTGACAGAGTGAGACTCCATTTCAGAAAAAAAAAAAAAAAAGGCTGGGCATGGTGGCTCACGCCTGTAATCCCAGCACTTTGGGAGGCCGAGGTGGGCGGATCACAAGGTCAGGAGATCGAGACCATCCTGGCTAACACAGTGAAACCCCATCTGTACTAAAAAATACAAAAAATTAGCCAGGCGTGGTGGCGGGTGCCTGTAGTCCCAGCTTCTCGTGAGGCTGAGGCAGGAGAATTGCGTAAACCCGGGAGGCGGAGCTTGCAGTGAGCTGAGATCCGGCCACTGCACTCCAGCCTGGGCCACAGAGCGAGACTCTGTCTCAAAAAAAAAAAAAAAAAAAAGAAGCCAGTTTCTAAATTAATTTCAAAATCACGAGATTTCCTATATATACCAGACTTCCACGTTTATGAAGTATAATGGAAAAAAAGGTGTCATGGAAAAATATCTCATTCATATTAACAACCAAAAATAATTATGAATTACCTTGGAAAGAAATGTACAGATAAGAAATGCCCAGAATAGGGCAACCCACAGAGATGGAGGGTGGATGTGTTTGTCAGGGGCTGGGGAGGGGATGGGAGTGAGTGCTGATGGGGACGGCGTTCCCTTTGGGGTGATGGAATGGTTTTGAATTTGACAGCGGTGATATTTGCATCACTTTGTGAATATACTGTACACGGCACCACTGAATTTCAAATTTTTTTTTTGATACAGGGTCTTGCTCTGTTGCCCAGGCTGAAATATAGTGGCACAATCACGGCTCACGGCAGCCTCAACTTTGGAGGCTTAAGTTATCCTCCTGCCTCAGCCTCCCAAGTAGCTGGGACTACAGGCATGCACCACCACACCCGGCTAATTTATTTTTATTTTTAGTAGAGATGAGGTCTTGCCATGATGCCCAGGCTGGTCTCAAACTCCTGAGCTCAAGTGATCCTGCTGCCTCGGCCTCCAAAGTGCTGGGATTACAGGTGTGAGCCACTGCACCCAGCCAATTTTAAATTTAGAAATGGTGAATCTTGGCTGGGTGTGGTGGCTCACACCTATAATCCCAGCACTTCGGGAGGCCGAGGTGGTGGGATAACCTGAGGTTAGGAGTTCGAGACCAGGTTGGCCAACATGGTGAAACCCCGTCTCTACTAAAAATACAACAGTTAACCTGGCGTGCTGGCGGGTGCCTGGAATCCCAGCTACTCGGGAGGCTGAGGCAGGAGAATCGCTTGAACCCGGGAGGTGGTGGTGACGGTGAGCCGAGATGGCGCCACTGCACTCCAGCCTGGGTGACAGAGAGAGACTCCATCTCAAAAAAACAAAAACAAAAACAAATACAAAAATTAGCTGGGCATGGTGGCACATGCCTATAATCGCAGCTGCTAGGGAGGCTGAGGCAGGAGAATTGCTTGAACCCAGGAGGCGGAGGTTGCAGTGAGCCAAGATCGCGCCATTGCACTCCAGCCTGGGCAGCAAGAGTGAAATTCCGTCTCCAAACAAACAAACAACCTAGTAAACAGCAGCCTCTCTGGAAGGCGGTTCCCAATCCCCAGCTCTGCCTAACAGGAGCCCGTCCCTTCCTAGCGCCACGGTGCCCTCTAGGGACGAGGTGCGGCAGCACAGCCTGAGGGGCACAGGGCTGAGGTTCCACCCTGCGGGTCCCGGTCTGCCCCTCCCTGAGGCGCAAAATACCAAATTCGCGAGCCAAAGCTGGTCTTCCGTTAGGCCCCGGACCCACAACGTTTCTCTTTGGAAGGGACCCCAGAGACTCACTCACCCAATGCCCACATTTTTCACATACAGAAAACAAAAAGCAGCCGGGCACAGTGGTTCACGCCTGCAATCCCAGCACTTTGGGAGGCTGAGGCTGGAGGATCCCTTGAGGCCAGGAGTTTGAGACCAGCCTGGCCAACATGGTGAAATCCTGTCTGTACTAAAAATACAAAAATTAGGGCCGGGTGTGGTGGCGCACGCTTGTAATCCCAGTACTTTGGGAGGCCAAGGCAAGAGGGTCGCCTGAGGTCAGCAGTTTGAGACGTGCCCGGCCATTATGATGAAACCTCGTCTCTACTGAAAATACAAAAAAATTAGCCGGGCATGGTGGTGGGCGCCTGTAGTTCCAGCTTCTTGGGAGGCTGAGGCAGGAGAATGGCGTGAACCCAGGAGGCGGGAGAGCTTGCAGTGAGCGGAGATCGCGCCACTGCACTCCAGCCTGGGCGACAGAGCAAGACTCCCTCTCAAAAAAAAAAAAAAAAAGAAATTAGCCAGGCGTGGTGGCGGGCGCCTGTAGTCCCAATTCCTCGGAAGGCTGAGGCAGGAGAATTGCTTGAACCTGCGAGGTGGAGGTTGCAGTGAGCTGAGATCAGGCCACTGCACTCCAGTCTGGGCAACAGCAAGACTGTCTCAAAAAAATAATAATAATAAAATAAAATAAAAAGAAATTTAAAAAATGAAATAAATAAGTGAATAAAAGGTTTTAGTGTGTGTTAATTTGTCCAAGGCCACAGGAGCTAGGTAGTAATGGGCTGGCCTGGAGGTCACCCCTTCGGTCTTTTCCCTCTGAATCTGTTCCTCGGCACATGGCAAAAACTTTACTGCTTCATTTTCTTTTCTTTTTTTTTTTTTAAGACAGGGTCTTGCTCTGTCATCCAGGCTGGAGTGCCGTGGTGCGATCTCAGCTCACTGAAACCTCCACCACCTGGGTTTAAGCAATTCTCCTGCCTCAGTCTCCCAGTAGCTGGGATTACAGCCACCTGCCACTGTGCCTGGCTAATTTTTTTGCATTTTTAGTACAGGCGTGGTGGCTCCTGCCTCTGATCCCAGCACCTCACGAAGGCTGAGGCGGGAGGATCACTTGGGGAGTAGAGTCTGAGATCAGCCTGGGCAAGAGAGCGAGACTCTGTCTCTAGAAAAAAAATTAATTTTGCTTTCTTTGAGACGGAGTCTCGCTGTGTCACCCAGGCTGGAGAGCAGTGGTATCATCCCCACTCACTGCAACCTCCACCTCCCGGGTTCAAGTGATTCTGCTGCCTCACTCTCCCAAGTAGCTGGGATTACAGGTGCGCCACCACGCCTGGCTAATTTTTGTATTTTTAGTAGAAACGGGGTTTCACCATGCTGGTCAGGCTGGTCTTGAACTCCTGACCTCGTGATCTGCCCACCTCGGCCTCCCAAAGTGCTGGGACTACAGGCATGAGACACTGCTCCTGGCTACATTTTTGTATTTTTAGTAGAAATGGGGTTTCACTATGTTGGACAGTCTGGTGTCAAACTCCTGACCTCAAGTGATCTGCTTGCCGTGACCTCCCAAACTGCTGGATGACAGGCGCGAACCACTGCGCCCAGACTACAAAAAAAATAAATAAATAAAAAAGAAGAAGAATAAAGAACATTAGCTGGGCGTGGTAATGTAGCTGTGGTCCCAGCTACTTGGGAGGCTGAGGTAGGAGGATTGTTTGAGCCTTGGAGGTTGAAGCTGCAGTGAGCTATGATCGCACCACTGCACTCCAGCCTGGGCCACAGAGTAAGACCCTGTCTCAAAAAATAAAAAAAAATTAAAAAATTAAAAAATAGAATAAAGGCCGGGCGCGGTGGCTCAAGCCTGTAATCCCAGCACTTTGGGAGGCCGAGACGGGCGGATCACGAGGTCAGGAGATCGAGACCATCCTGGCTAACACAGTGAAACCCCGTCTCTACTAAAAATACAAAAACTTAGCCGGGCGAGGTGGCAGGCGCCTGTAGTCCCAGCTACTCGGGAGGCTGAGGCAGGAGAATGGCGTGAACCCGGGAAGCGGAGCTTGCAGTGAGCTGAGATCTGGCCACTGTACTCCAGCCTGGGTGACAGAGCGAGACTCCGTCTCAAAAAAAAAAAAAAAAAAAAAAAAAAAATAGAATAAAATTAGCCGGGCACGGTGGCAGGTGCCTGTAGTCCCAGCTACTCGGGAGGCTGAGGCAGGAGAGTGGCATGAACCAGGGAGGTGGCACTTGCAGTGAGCCGAGATCACGCCACTGCACTCCAGCCTGGGTGACAGAGCGAGACTTTGTCAAAAAAAAAAAAAAAAAAATTTCTCAGCCCCAAGACCTGAAGCTCACCCCTGGGATAGGGCACCCTGTTAATACTGGCAGGAAAAGGGAAGTGAGCACCAGCCGCCATGGGCACCAAAACGACACCATTTATTCCGACGTCTGCGTCTGTAGTTTTATTCCGTATCTGGCTGGGGGAGGGTGGTCTCTGGGGTGGATGGAGTGAGGGTGAAGGGGACAGGGATGGTCCCTGCTCCCACCTCCCAAACCCACCTGGGAAGCTGCATGGCTGGGCTGCTGGGACATCCTGAGCCCTGGGGGAGACACAGGTGTGGGTGTCTGGGCTTCATCTTGCAGGTACAAGGGGATACATTCCATCAAGCAGATCCTGGTTTCATGGAGTCCTTCGAGGGCTCGGCTGGGAGGTCCCTCTCCTGGGGGCTCCAAGAGCCGGACCCAGTGGTTTCTGGATCAAGGACGAGTCCTGGGAGCTTCAGGCTTCGGCGGTGACAGTGTTAATTGCACTTGTTCGATTTTCTGGCAGAAGCCAGGAGAGACGGGGACAGCATCCTTCTCTTCAGTGACCATCCCAGGCACCCAGAGGTGACCAGACTTCTGTGTGGTCTGGGACAATGCAGGGCTCAGGCGGGAAGGGCCACCGTCGTGAAAGGCCACTGACAATTCTGGTGAGGAGTAGGGTGGCGGGGGTTCAGTCAGGGAGAGGAGGTGGCTGCCTTTGCTCAGTGCCCTGCTCTCACCTTCCAAGGGTCTAGGGGACACAGAGCTCATGGATTTTGGTCCTGCAGCCCCAGGGGCCACACAGAAAAAGGGGTTCAACTGGAAGTCTGCAGCATCTGCGAAAGGCCAATTCTAGAAGAACTGGAAGATTCCAGACCGGGGGAGAGGCATCCAGGCACAGAAGAGTCCTGCCTGGGTTGGTCAGAAGGAAAGAGGACATCATGCCGAGGAGGCAGAGGGCTCACTATGTTATTGATTTAAAAATTCTTTAGGCCGGGTGCAGTGGCTCATGCCTGTAATCCCAGCACTTTTGGAGGACAAGGTGGGCGGATCACCTGAAGTCAGGAGTTTTCAGACCAGCCTGGCCAACATGGTGAAACCTCATCTCTACTAAAAATACAGTAATTAGGCTGGGCGTGGTGGCTCACACCTGTCATCCCAGCACTTTGGGAGGCCAAAACAGGAAGATCACGAGGTCAGGAGATCAACACTATCCTGGCTAACACGGTGAAACCCCGTCTCTACTAAAAATACAAAAAATTAGCCGGGTGTGGTGGCGGGCACCTGTAGTCCCAGCTACTTGGGAGGCTGAGGCAGGAGAATGGTGTGAACCCGGGAGGCGGAGCTTGCAGTGAGTGGAGATTGCACCACTGCACTCCAGCCTGGGCGACAGGGCGAGACTCCGTCTCAAAAACAGAAACAAACAAATAAACGAAAATACAATAATTAGCTGGGCATGGTGGCAGGCGCCTGTAATCCCAGCTACTCGGGAGGCTGAGGCAGAAGAATCACTTGAACCCAGGAGGTGGAGGTTGCAGTGAGCCGAGAGCGTGCCATTGGACTCCAGTCTGGACGACAGAGGGAGACGCCATTAAAAAAAAAAAAAAAGTAAAAAAAAAAAATCTCAAGATGGTTGTAAATGTGACTATAAAAATCAAACCCTTTATGATACACAAAGGGGCCCGTAGGAAATGAGTCAGCAGCCGGGGTGCAGGACGTGGGCTCCCAGGAGTCCAGGAAGCCCTGAATGTTTCAGCTGAATGTTTCGGAAGAACTGAGGAAGCAGCGTGCACAGGGTAAGAGAGAGGGCTGGGTGCAGTGGCTCACACCTGTGATCCAAGCACTTTGGGAGGCCGAGGTGGGAGGATCACTTGAGGCCAGGAGTTCTGCGAGACCCCTGTCTCTAGTTTGTAAAAAAAAAAAAAATCTGTAGGAAAATGGAAGAGATTGGGGAGGGAGGAAAGAGGATGCCTGGGTCCAGGTCGTGCCTCTGTGTGAAGGGACACCAGCGGCTGCTGGTGCGGAGCGCAGAGTAAAGGCCTGTGGCAGGAGATGTCCGCCCTCAGGGGCTCGGAAGCCCCTCAGCCTCTTGCCTCCCCAACAGGAGACATGTAGGAGGCTGAGCAAGCTGGGTGCCCTTGAGAGACAGGCCCAGGCGGGGCTGTGGCCACAGCAGCCCCAGGGGCTCCCCAGTGAGGTGGAGGCAGGATCAGGTGGGGACAAGGGTTGGGGCAGAAGTTCCAGGAGCCGGGGAGCCACCTACTCAGGCGGGGAGTGACCCTGGAAGTTGTCCAGCCTCCTGGAAAGTGGAAGTGGTTTAAAAAACACAGTGGGCTTTTCCGGTTGCTAGTAACACACAGAATTACACAGTTCACGTTCGGTCCCAGACGGGAGACTGAGGCTCGAGACGGTGAGGAAGGCGTCTGCCGTCCAGGGCTGGAGCTCCTGAGGACCAACACCTGCTCAGCGGCCCAGCCCCTGGGCTCCCTGAGATGCTCAGGCTGGAGAGAAGCGTGATGATGGTTCCAGAGCATCCTCCTCCAAGTCTCTGAGGCCCCAGTGGCGGTTCGGGCACTGGGGGGCCCGCGGGGCTCTTAGTGGCACATACGGGCGGTCATTTCTTTCTGTTAAGAGCAAGCAGGACATCAGCTCCCACCAGCCACTCCCAAAAGGGTGATGTGAACAGCAGACACACGGAGATGCACAGGCGGAGGGATGGCAGCTGGGGGCTACCCTGAACCCCCAAACAACAAAAACCACACAGGCAATCGCACACCTGGGACCAGGGGCAGCAGGCTACCCCTTGAGGCCAGAGTCAACATTTTCAGATCTGTGGGCCAGACGGTCCCTGTCATGATGGCTCAACTCTGTCTTGTACCTCAAAAGCCACCTCAGACAACTGGTAACCTCATGAGCGTACCTCGCTGCCAATAAAACTTTATTTACAGCCAGGCATGGTGGCTTATGCCTGTAATGCCAGCAGTTTGGGAGGCAGAGGCAGGCAGATCACCTGAGGTCAGGAGTTTGAGACCAGCCTGGGTGACACCGTGAAACCCCATCTCTACTAAAAATACAGAAATTAGCCGCGCAGGGTGGCGAGCGCCTGTAATCTCAGCTACTCGGGAGGCTGAGGGAGGAGAGTCGCTTAAACCTGGGAGGTGGAGGTTGCCATGAGCCAAGATAGCGCCACTGCACTCCAGCCTGGGTGACAGTGCGAGACTCTGTCTCAAAAGAGAAAAAAACAACTTTGGGAGGCCGAGGTGGGCAGATCACGAGGTCAGGAGATCGAGACCATCCTGGCTAACATGGTGAAACCCCATCCTATTAAAAATACAAAAAATTAGCCAAACGTGGTGGTGGTCACCTGTAGCCCCAGCTACTCAGGAGGCTGAGGGAGGAGAATCACTTGAAACCTGTGAGGTGGAGGTTGCAGTGGCTGAGATCGCACCACTGCACTCCAGCCTGGGCGACAGAGCGAGACCCTGTCTCAAAAACAAAACAAAACCCTACAAACTTTATTTACAAAAACAGAAAGCCAGCCAGGGGGCTGCAGTTTGCTGACCCCTGTCTTATACAGACTGGGACACTGGAAGGAAAGTTCTAGAATACAGAAAAAAAGAAAAAGAAAAAAGAAAAGAAAAACAAAGAAAAAAGAGAAGACCCCACTACTACCTTTAGACCCACCCAGTATGCAACTATTAATTTTAAATTTAGCAACATGTTTACCGGTAGCAAAGCCTGAAAGGGGATACACAAAAATGAGGAAGTTATGTGAAGATTTTTTTTTTTTTTTGAGGCGGAGTCTTCACTCTGTCGCCCAGGCTGGAGTGTAGTGGCGCGATCTCGGCTCACTGCAAGCTCCGCCTCCCGGGTTCACGCCATTCTCCTGCCTCAGCCTCCCGAGTAGCTGGGACTACAGGCGCCCGCCACCTCACCCGGCTAGTTTTTTGTATTTTTTTTTTAGTAGAGATGGGGTTTCACCGTGTTAGCCAGGATGGTCTCGATCTCCTGACCTCGTGATCCGCCCGCCTCGGCCTCCCAAAGTGCTGGGATTACAGGCTTGAGCCACAGCGCCCGGCCATGAAGATGTTTTTAATCTTTTTTTTTTCTTTCGAGACGGAGTTTCATGCTGTCATTCAGGCTGGAGTGCTGTGCGCAACCCTGGCTCACTGCAACCTTCACCTCCTGGGTTCAAACAATTCTCCTGCCTCAGTCTCCTAAGTAGCTGGGATCACAAGTGCCCACCACCAAGCGTGGCTAATTTTTTTTTTTTTCCCCCCCAAGACAGAGTCTTGCTCTGTTGCCCAGGCTGGAGTGCAATGGCGTGATCTTGGCTCACTGCAACCTCCACCTCCTGGGTTCAAGCGATTTTCCTGCCTCAGCCTCCTGAGTAGCTGGGATTACAGGTGCCCGCCACTACCATGCCCAGCTAATTTTTTGTATTTTTAGTAGAGACGGGGTTTCACCACATTGGCCAGGCTGGTCTCGAACTCTGGACCTCATGATTTGCCTGCCTTGGCATTCCAAAGTGCTGGGATTATAGGCGTGAGCCACTGTGCCCAGCCTTAATCTTTTCTTTTTTTTTTTTTGAGACAGGTTACTGGCTGTCACCTAGGCTGGAGTACAGTGGCACAATCTCGACTTACTACAGCCTCGACCTCCCAGGCTCAAGCGATTCTCCTGTCTCAGCCCCTTGAGTAGCTGGAACCACAGGCGTGCACTACTGTGCCTGGATAATTTTTTTGTTTTTTGTAGAGAAGATGTTTCACTATGTTGCCCAGGCTGTTCTCAAACTTCTGAGCTCGAGTAATCCTCCCTCTTTGGCCTCCCAAAGGGTTGGGATTACAGGTGGGAGCCACCTCGTCCGTCCATTTTTAACCATTTTTTAAAGTTGTAAGAGAGTGATGGCTCCCATCTGTCATCTTAACCCCTTGGGAGGCCAAGGCGGGAGGACTGCTTGCATCCGTGGGTTTGAGAACAACCTGGGCATCATAGTGAGACCCCATCTCGAAACACAATAAAAAATCAGCCAGGCGTGGTGGCTGTGGTCCCAGCCACTGGGAGGCTGGTGGGGTCCCGCTTTCATATCAGGGCCACCACATCCATACAGCGCTCCACAACCTGGGAACAGAGCAGCCCCTGGGCAGGTTCCAGGGCCAGGCCCTGAATCACGGGCACCCACTCCACTGCTGGTCCCCATCACCGAGTCACAAATGTGGGCCCCAATTGCAAGAAGCCACATTGGCTTCAGGGACGTGGACCCCACACTGAGGAATCTGGTCCCTGGGTTCGTCTCTAGATAAAACCTGGTAACGTGGAAAGCAGACAAGCAAGGGTGGGCGCAGAGGTACCAGGCTGGCTGCAGAAGTCAGGTGGAGTCTAGGCCAGGTGCGCTGCCTCCCGTCTGTCATTCCAGCACTTTGGGAGGCCGAGGCAGGCAGACCACCTGAGTTCAGGAGTTCGAGACCAGCTTGGCCAACATGGTGAAACCCGGTTTCTACTAAAAACACAAAAATTAGCATGGCGTGGTGGCACGTGCCTATAATCCCAGCTACTTGGGAAGCTGAGGGGGAGACTTGCTGGAACCCAGGAGGTGGGGGTTGCAGTGAGCCAAGATCATACCACTGCACTCCAGGCTGGGTGACAGAGCGAGACTCCAGCTAAAAAAAAAAAAAAAAAAAAAAAGGCCAGGCACAGTGGCTCCCGCCTGTAATCCCAGCACTTTGAGAGGCCGAGGCGGGCGGATCACGAGGTCAGGAGATCCATCAAGACAATCCTGGCTAACACGGTGAAACCCCGTCTCTCCTAAAAACACAAAAAATTAGCTGGGCGTGGTGGTGGGCGCCTGTAATCCCAGCTACTTGGGAGGCTGAGGTAGGAGAATCACTTGAACCCGGGAGGCAGAGGCTTCAGTGAGCCAAAATCGTACCACTGCACTCCAGCCTGGGCGACAGGGAGACTAGGTCTCAAAACAAACCCAAACCAACAAAGTTAGGGTGTAGTCTGCGCCGGCTCCTATCCCTTTCATAAGGGACACTGAGCTGCGCTCTGGGACACCTGAGCTCTGGACTGTGAAGGCGGAGCGAGCAGGAGGCGGGGCTGGCGCGGAGGAAACTGCACCTACCGCCCGGATTTGCTCCATGGGAAAAAGCAGGATCCCTCCCGGCTACTGCCGCCCCGATTTGCTCCGCGGGAGAACGCGGGATCCCTCCCGGCTACCTCACCACCTGTCCCATCAGCAGGGTATCCGGGACCCAACTCTAGGGCCCGGGGCTGTGACCCAGGGAGAGCCGGGGCCGCCAGCTGCTGGGCCGACCGCGGGCAGTCAGGGTCCTGGGCCCGGAAGGGTGCCTCTGCCACGGGCCGCCAGCCCCACCGTAACCCCAAGCCCTCAGCCCCAAGCCCGCGCACCAGTGGCTCCAGCTCCTTGGTGTCGATGAGGCCGAACTCCTTGACGAAGTAGTAGAAGTGCTTGTAGCAGGTGTTCACGTGGGCCTCGGAGCCCATCTGCGCGATGCGGTCAAAGTGGTGGATGTAGACGTGCACGAACACGCGGAACAGCCGCGACAGGATCTTCCGCACCGTCTGCAAGAAGTTCTTGGGGAACGGCGTGCCTGCAGGGAGAGGGGTGGGGCGGGTCCACGAACTCAGTCAAGTCCATATCCAGAACCCTTTGCTCCTGGATGTGACAAGGGGCTTCCAGACAGAAATTGCCGGCAGACCGGGGGCTGGTGGCTCACGCCTGTAATCCCAGCACTTTGGGAGGCCGAGGCAGGCAGATCACTTGAGGTCAGGAGTTCGAGACCAGCCCGGCCAACATGGAGAAACCCCATCTTTACTGAAAAATAAAAAAAATTAGCCGGGTGTGGTGGCTCACACCTGTAATCCCAGCTACTCAGGAGGCTGAGGCAGAAGAATCGCTTGAACCTGGGAGGCAGAGGTTGAAGGGAACTGAGATGGTGCCACTGCACTCTAGTCTGAGTGACAGAGTGAGACACTGTCTCAAAAAAAAAAAAAGAAAAAGAAAAAGAAAAGAAAGGTCCGCTGTACTCTGGAGGGACGTGCCCCAATGATCACCCACAAACCCACGTTTACGGGGTGCCCCTGAGAGCCACACAGAGCATTACACATCGAGCTGGGCAGGAGGTCCCACCAAAGGGTGATGATCCTGGTGGGCCCAGGGGCTCCATGGCAGTGATTCTGAAACCACTGAGAACACTGGGCCCAGCGCTGGCAGGGGTACCTGTCTCCTCTGCAAAGGACTCCAGGCCTGATGCTGATCCCGCCCTTCTCTGCTTTGGGGTGAAGGAGACAGGAGTCACCAGGAGCGATTCGGGATGAAGCGGGGCTACTAAGAGCAGCCCAACTTAGGAGAAGACTCAGAAATGGAATCTCTTTTTTTTTTTTTTTTTTTTTTTGAGACAGGGTCTTGCTCTGTCACCCAGGCTGGAGTGCAGTGGCGCGATCATAGTTTACTGCAGCCTCAACCTCCTAGCCTCAAGCAATCCTCCCACCTTAGCCTCCCGAGTAGCTGCAACCACAGGCGTGCACCACCAAGCCTGGCTAATTTTTTTTTTTTTTTTTTTTTTTGAGACGGAGTCTTGCTCTGTCTCCCAGGCTGGAGTGCAGTGGCGGGATCTCAGCTCACTGCAAGCTCCGCCTCCCGGGTTCACGCCATTCTCCTGCCTCAGCCTCCCGAGCAGCTGGGACTACAGGCGCCCTCCACCTCGCCCGGCTAGTTTTTTGTATTTTTTAGTAGAGACGGGGTTTCACCGTGTTAGCCAGGATGGTCTCAATCTCCTGACCTCGAGATCCGCCCACCTCGGCCTCCCAAAGTGCTGGGATTACAGGCTTGAGCCACCGCGCCTGGCCTTCCTGGCTAATTTTTAAAATTTTTCGTAGAGATGGAATTTTGCTATGTTGCCCAGGCTGAGCTCAAACTCCTGGGCTCAAGCGATCCCTGGGCTCGGCCTCCCAAAGCACTGGCATTACAGGTGTGAGCCACTGTGCTTGGCCTCCCTGACTTTTCCGGAAGGCTGTGTATCCCTGAGCCCCTGCCCACCACTGACTCACCCACGTTGGTGGGGAAGAGGTCCTCGTTGTTGATTTGCGCCTCGATCCAGTCCATCAGCAGGTCCATGTACCTGGGGGCGGAGAGCGCCGTGGGCTTCCGGAACTTATGCTCGTCCTGCCAGCGGTACTCGTACTTGGGGCCCCCCGACATGACGGGGCAGGACTGCTCCGTGCAGCCGTCGCTGATGGTGCCGTAGATGAGGTTGACGCGGTTAAAGAAGTCCACCACGTGAACGGCCACCCAGTCGTTCAGGTCCTCGCCCGGGGGCAGCTGCACGGCTAGCCGCAGGTCCAGCCCGGCGTTCAGCGACGCCTGCGCCTTCTTGTGCAGCTCGAAGCGTTGGGTGCCCGGCTCGAACTTGCGCTTGGGGCGGAATGTCTTGTCCTTGTTGAAGACTTGCTTCAGGAAGGGGTTGGACATCTTGGTGACGCCTGCTCTCCTGGAACACTTCTGCAGAGGGGTCCTGGGCCAGCGGCTGGGGGTGCCGACCAACCTGAGAGGCCACGAAACACTCACCAAGCCCCACAGCTCTCCCGCGGACCTGAAATACACAGGGGAGTCATGACCTGCTGGAGGTGACAGAATTTCCCAGAAACTCGTGCTGACGGCACAAGCGGCAGGATTTGTTTTTTTTGTTTGTTTGTTTGTTTTATTTTCTGAGACAGGGTCTCGCTCTGTTGCCCCGGCTGGAGTGCAGTGGTGCCATCATGGCTCACTGCAACCTCTGTCTCCCAGGCCCAAGAGATCCTCTCACCTTAGCCTCCTGACTAGCTGAGACTACAGACACACACCACCACATCTGGGTAATTTTCTTTTAGTAGAAACGGGGTTTCTCTATGTTGCCCAGGATGGTCTCCAACTCCTGGGCTCACGTGATCCTCCCACCTCTGCCTCCCAAAGTGCTGGGCTTACAGGCCTGAGTCACTGCACCCAGCTCCTAGTGGCAGGGTTCAAAACATCCCCTGGACTTCTGACTTTAAGGAGTTTCACCCAAAGGGGGCCACCTCCTTAGTGCACAGAACTGCACACGGCGAGGCCTGACTGGCTCATAGCAGAAGGTGCAGAGAGCCGGGCCCCAAGAGCCCACAGCGGCCACATCTTCCCCGGTGCTGATGCCTGGCTGGGGCCTGGACTTGCTGCTACCTGGCACTCTGGGGCTTGAGTGTGGGGGCAGGCTAAGCTGCCGGTTATAGGGGACTACGCAGGCCGGACTGTGGCCTCCACAAAGGAAGCCACACCCCAATGCCCGCAGCCTGTGCATGGCAGCCTAGGTGGAAAAAGGTCTTGAGGGATGTCATCTTGGATGACCTGGGTGGCCCTACAGTTAGAGACAAACGTCCTTATGAGTGAGGCACATACGGGGGAGACGGCTCTGTGAGGACAGAGGCGGATATGGGGGTGATGCTTCCACAAGCGAAGGGCCCAGGATGCTGGCCACTGCCAGGAGCAGAGAGAAGCCTGGCAGATGCCCCTCGGCCTCAGAGGGACCCAGCCCCGCCCACACCTTCATCGTGGACGTGCGGCGCCAGAGCTGACAGAATGAATCTCTGTCATGGCAGCGTTGTCCGCTGTGCCCAAGTCACTGGTCACTGGGTCAGAGACCCCTGCTAGGTCGGGCGCGGTGGCTCAAGCCTGTAATCCCAGCACTTTGGGAGGCCGAGACAGGCGGATCACGAGGTCAGGAGATCGAGACCATGCTGGCTAACACGGTGAAACACCGTCTCTACTAAAAAATACAAAAAACTAGCCGGGCGAGGTGGCGGGCGCCTGTAGTTCCAGCTACGCGGGAGGCTGAGGCAGGACAATGGCCTAAAACCGGGAGGCGGAGCTTGCAGTGAGCTGAGATCCGGCCACTGCACTCCAGCCTGGGTGACAGAACGAGACTCCGTCTCAAAAAAAAAACCAAAAAAAAAACAGAGACCCCTGCGATTGGTGTGATCCCTCTTTGCTTGATTTCATCTGCAAAGACCCCCTTCCATGTTGGATCACATGGCGAGATGCTGGGTGATTCCAGGGGCAGCTGTCCACCTCAAGGCACCGTATAAATGAGGAAACTTCCAGGCGCCAGCCCAAGTCTCACACACACCTGAGCGGTGACTTGTAAGACACCTGGGGGTTGCTCTGGCGTGGGGCCCCAGCATCCGCTGACTCCCCTGAGAATCCTCAGGGGAGAGAAACAGAGTCCATCCCGCACAGGGCGGAGGGACGACCTGGATCACACACCGCGCATGTGCCAGGTTCACACTCAGCACGCAGGGCCTGTCACTGCCAACACCGTTGTCACTACCAGGACGCCGGCACCGTGGCAGGCCCAGAGTGGATGCAGACCCCACCCTGCTCTGCTGGGTGCACCTCCTGGACTGGCAGACTTGACTGTGACACTTGGGGCAAGGCCCACGCAGGGCACTGGGCAGGGCAGGGGTCCTCACCACAGCATGAAGAGGACCCAGCAGAAGGGGGAGTCAGAGAGGAGAGAGGGAGTGAGGCCCACGCATGCCCAGGCCCACTGTGCTCCACGCAACGCTCCCAAGAAATAAACACACATTCATTATGTTCTAGTACGTCCCAACCCCACCTCATTTTTTTTTTTTTAGGCAGAGTCTTGCTCTGTCACCCAGGCTGGAGTGCAGTGGCACGGTCTCGGCTCACTGCAGCCTCTGCCTCTCGGGTTGAAGCAATTCTCCTACCTCAGCCTCCCAAGTAGCTGGGACTACCGGCACTTGCCACCACGCCTGGCTAATTTTTGTGTTTTTAGTAGAGATAAGGTTTCACCGTGCTGGCCAGGCTGGTCTCAAACTCCTGACCTCATCTGATCCACCACCTTGGCCTCCAAAGTGCTGGGATTACAGGCGTTGCGCCACTGTGCCCGGCCGTGTTGCTGTTACTTGTGACCAAGTCCTGTCTTGCGTCTCATTCCTCACGATGCATGACTGGGAGAGTGTCCTGGGGTTGCCATCACAAACCACCACAAATTTCGGGCTGAAAACAACACCCATGTATCACGGGGAAGCTCCCAGCTGTTGGGACTGGATCCTGTAGGGTTAAATCTAAGGTGTGGACAGGCCAAGCACGGTAGCTCACGCCTGTAACACCTGTAAGGACTTTGAGAGGGTGAGGGGGGTAGATGGCTTGTGTCCAGGAGTGTGAGGTTTGAGAGGGTGAGGGGGGTAGATGGCTTGCGTCCAGGAGTGTGAGGTCAGCCTGAGCAACATGGCGAGGCCTCGTCTCTACAAAAAAATTTTAAAATTAGCTGGGTGTACAGCACTTTGGGAGGCCGAGACGGGCGGATCACGAGGTCAGGAGATCGAGACCATCCTGGCCGACACGGTGAAACCCCGTCTCTACTAAAAAATACAGAAAACTAGCCGGGCGAGGTGGCGGGCGCCTGTAGTCCCAGCTACTCGGGAGGCTGAGGCAGGAGAATGGCGTGAACCCGGGAGGCGGAGCTTGCAGTGAGCTGAGATCCGGCCACTGCACTCCAGCCTGGGCGGCAGAGCGAGACTCCGTCTCAAAAAATAAAAATAAAAAATAAAAAATAAAAAATAAAAAATTAGCTGGGTGTAGTGGCGCATGCCTAGGAGGTCCTGGGAGGACCGTTTGAGCCTGGGAGTTCGAGGCTGCAGTGAGCCACGTTCATACCACTGCCTGGGCACAGAATAAGACTCTGTCTCAAAAAATAAAAAATAAAAACAAGGCATGAGCAGAGACGGATCCTTCCAGAGGCCCCAGGGCTTACGGTTAGGGTACCCCCCAACAGACAACAGAACGGCCCCCACCAGAGAATGATCTGGACCCAAATGCTCACAGGGCCTGGGCATCGGGGGAAGAGATGCTGCATTGTTTGGAAGAAAAGCAAGTTAGAGGCTGGGTGCGGTGGCTCACGCCTTTAGTCCCAGCACTTTGGGAGGCTGAAGCAGGCGGATCACCTGAGGTTGGGAATTCAAGATCAGCCTGGCCAACATGGTGAAACCCTGTCTCTACTAAAAATACAAATATTACCCAGGCGTGGTGGCGCGCACCTGTAATCCCAGCTACTTGGGAGGCTGAGGCAGGAGAATTGCTTGAACCTGGGAGGCAGAGGCTGCAGTGAGCTGAGATCATGCAACTGCACTCCAGCCTGGGCGACAGAACAAGACTCTGCCTCAAAACAAAGCAAAACAAAACAAAACACGGTGTCCACTATGAACACAGTGACAACAGAGTCTGCACCATAAGAAGGTACAGGGTCAATGGTTTGTCACAAGGGAACACCTGGTGAGGACCGGCTGGGGGCACTGCTCAGGGCAGCCTGGGCACAGGTGGCAGGAGGACTCGGGTCCCACACACTCTGTGGTGACCAGAAAGGCCTGAACTTCCCCAGCGCCAACCTGGGGCCCTTAGCCACCATCGTGACTTCCTGCCACCAGGGTTAACACCCAACTAGGAACTTACACTTTTCATTTTCCTGGGACAAAAACCCCATCTCCACTTCACAGATGAGAAAACCAGGCCCAGAAAACCAGGCCTCCACCCGCTGGCTCTGTGGACATCGGGGTCGGATCGTTCTCTGGGGTGGGGCCGTCCTGGGCACTGCAGGGTGCTGAGCAGCGTCCCTGGCCTCCACCCACTCCCTGCCGGGAGCACCCTCAGTTGCGACAACCACAGATGTTCCCAGACATCACCCAGTGTCCCTTGGGGTTAAGATTAGATCGCTCTGGTGAGATCGTGGCTCAGAAGATTATGACTGACTCTACAGCCGTGTCTCACACCACACAGCTAGTGGGTGGATCGGCCGGGGCTCGAACCCTGGCCTCTGTGGGTGAAGCCACCGCTGTTTCTGCCCCACAACTCCCTGAATTCAGCAACTCTCGGGGACGCAGGCAGCCGTCTGATCACGAACCTAGTGACACACGCTTCCCGGGCCAGTGCTGCTCCACCATGGGGCCCCTCCACTGCCCAGCAGAGCCACGAGGATGGTCCGAGTCCAGGGGCTGCTGACCCGTCCTGGTTTTGCTGGGGGGCACAACCCCAGGGTGAGCACACAGGTACCCCTCTGCTTGCTTCTATTTTTAGAGAGGTTCTCGCTCTGCTGCCCAGGTTGGAGTGCAGTGGCGGGATCACGGCTCACACTTCAGCCTGGACCTCCTAGCTCAAGGGATCCTCTTGCCTCAGCCTCCTGAGTAGCTGGGAGCACGGGCACTCACCACCATAATATTTTATAATTTTTTCACCACCAGTTAATTTTTTTTTTTTTTTTTTGTAGAGACAGGATCTCACTATGTTTCTAGGCTGGTCTTGAGAACTCCTCGACTCAAGCGATCCTTCTACCTTAGCTTCTCAAGGTGCCAGGATCACTGGCGTGAGCCACTGTGCCTGGCCACCCCCGCCCACTTCCCAAGGAAGGAGCGATCCCACAGCCGAGTCTCAGACCCTCCCTGGGAAGCGCCTGATTCAAAGGGGCCACCTCTGTGCTTACGGTATCCCCCTGGGGCTGGGGAGCCCAGGACGCATCCATGCTGGGGCTGAGCAGGTGGGAGCCATTGGTGGGGACCTGAGGCCCTTCCCCATTGATGGCTCAGCACCCCAGAGGCCAGCACCTGCCCCGGTGATGAGCTCTGCAAACCACACCTGCCCTCAGGCCACACCGTCTGCTGCACAAGATCAACAAATCCCCTCCGGAGAAGGGAAATGGCGGCCACCTCCAGGCCACGGCCCACCTGGCGCTGAGCGAGATGCTCCTCTGCACCGGGGATCAATCACCTCCGTCCCCACACGCCTGTCTAGATGGGGCGAGTGCAGGCCTCACTTTACCAGAGAGGAAACCGCGCAGGCGAGCGCATCCCCGTCCACCCAGCCAGGCCCACTCGCCTCCCTCCTCCCCATTTCCACTTCACGTCTGGGCCGACTCACAGCCGACTTCCCAACACCAGCAGAAATCACAGCACAGAGCAAAACCCAACCTGCCACGGCCCGGTGCTGCCCTTTGGGGATTTCAGGGTCTCCCGTGCCAATTTGGGGGCTCAGCTTCCAACCATGCCACCTGGTTGGGCAGGCGGGGCTTTCCAGCAGTGGTATGGTAGCCCTGGGCTGACTGCAGCCACAGGAGGAGAGGCCTACCCGGGCTGCGCCTCAGGGAGAAAGTGGCTGTTCCCACAGGCCCCTGCTTGTCTTTTTAAAACTGTTTGTAGAGATAGGGTCTCACTACGCTGCCCAGGCTGGTCTCGAACTCCTGGTCTCGAACTCCTGGTCTCAAGTGAGTTCTGCCTCGGCTTCCCAAAGCCTCTCCTCCTACTGCCTCGGCTTCCCAAAGTGCTGGGATTACAGGTGTGAGCCACCATGCCTGGCCGAGGCTTCTCTTTTTCTTTTTTTTTTTTTTTTTTTTTTTTTTTTTTTGAGACGGAGTCTCGCTGTGTCACCCAGGCTGGAGTGCAGTGGCGCGATCTCGGCTCACTGCAAGCTCCGCCTCCCGGGTTTACGCCATTCTCCTGCCTCAGCCTCCGAGTAGCTGGGACTACAGGCGCCCGCCACCACGCCCGGCTAGTTTTTTGTATTTTTAGTAGAGACGGGGTTTCACCATGTTAGCCAGGATGGTCTCGATCTCCTGACCTCGTGATCCACCCGCCTCGGCCTCCCAAAGTGCTGGGATTACAGGGTTGAGCCACCGCGCCCGGCCGGCTTCTCTTTTTCTAAATTCCTTTACACTTCTCTACCAGACTCATGCCAAAGACAGTTAGTTCCAGAAAACAAGACAGGGCAGCCCAAAGAGTTTGTAAACTCCCTCTCGGCATGTCTGTCTCCTTTCAGAAGGTGACGGGTGCGGGGCGAAGGGGCTCATGCCTCTAATCCCTGCATTTAGGGAGGCCAAGGTGGGTGGATCAGTTGAGGTCAGGAGTTTGAGACCAGCCTGGCCAACATGGTGAAACCCCATCTCCACTGAAAATACAAAACACTAGCCGGGTATGGTGGCGTGTGCCTATAATCATAGCTACTTAGGAGGCTGAGACAGGAGAATCGCTTGAACCCAGGGAGGCGGAGGCTGCAGTGAGCTGAGATCATGCCACTGCACTACTCTAGCCCGAGTGACAGAGTGAGACTCCGTTAAAAAAAAAAAAAAAAAAAAAAAAAGGTGCAGCATTTTAAGTGGAAGTTAACATCTTCTGAAGAGCCCTGTGGACGGGCAGAGTTCCCGTCACAGCAGATGGTTTTCTTTTTCCTTTTTATTTTTTTTGAGACAGGGTCTTGCTCTGTTGCCCAGGCTGGAGTGCAATGGCGCGATCTCGGCTCACTGCAACCTCTGCCTCCCGGGTTCAAGCGATTCTACTGCCACAGCCTCCCCAGTAGCTGGGATTACAGGCGCCCGGCACCACACCCAGCTAATTTTTGTACTTTTAGTAGAGACGGAGTTTCACCATGCTGGCCAGGTTGGTCTCAAACTCTTTACCTCGTGATCCACCCGCCTCAGCCTCCCAAAGTGCTGGGATTACAGGCGTGAGCCACCATACCCGGCCTAATTTTCTTTTTTTTATAGAGACAGGGGTTTCGCCATGTTGCCCAGGCTGCTCTCAAATTCCTGGCCTCAAGCAATCCTCCCGCCTCAGCCTCCCGAAGTGCTGGGATTACAGACACGAGCCACTGTGCCCGGCCTAAGCAAACCGTTTTCTATCAGGAACAAACACGGGCTCCTTGGCGAAGGGGTGATCGGCCACAGAAAGGGGTTTTTTCCCAAGAAAGGCCAGGACGGCCTCAGGACCCTGACTCCCGCCCTTGTTGTCCCCTGAGGCTGGGGGCTGGTTACCGTGTCTGGGGCTCCCTCCGCTCTGCTCTTCTCAGATTTCTCCAGGGACAGTGTGGGGAAGACAAGGCAGGAATCAGCTCTCAGAATTCCACACCAAGGCCTTCTCGGCTGCCCCGGTCTTCCCACGGACGAGGCACAAGTGATCCTTGGAAACTTCTAGAGAAATGAAAGGTGAGATGACAAATTCCCCTGCTGCAACACTTTTTTTTTTTTTAAAAAAAAAAAAAAAAAAAACACAGTTTCTCTAAGCAACCAACTGGTATGACCCCTCCCCCACCAAGGTGCAGCAGCTCACAGACCAGTCACCCACTTCCTTCCGGAGGTTTCCACATCCTGTCACTGCCTCGGGGACCGCTGCCCCAGAGCACAGGAGGCGCCTGAGAGACAAGCCCTGAGCAGAGACGTCAGTTCCCTATGTTCTAGGTCAGTGCACAACACTGGCTCCCGGCCTGGCAGCCCTGATACTTGGCTGGAAGATGCTCCCAGTCCAGAATCTGTCCTGTTAAAAAAGGCAGCGTCGACCGGGCGCGGTGGCTCACGCCTGTAATCCCAGCACTTTGGGAGGCCGAGGAGGGCGGATCACGAGGTCAGGAGATATAAACTATCCTGGCTAACGTGGTGAAACCCCTTCTCTACTAAAAATACAAAAAATTAGCCAGGCATGGTAGCGGGCGCCTGTAGTCCCAGCTCCTCGGGAGGCTTAGGCAGGAGAATGGCGTGAACCCGGGAGGCGGAGCTTGCAGTGAGCTGAGATCGCGCCACTGCACTCCAGCCTGGGTGACAGAGCGAGACTCCGTCTCA